>NC_134403.1:9589829-9681787 GCF_038048845.1 Mixophyes fleayi
TGGCTGTGTAGGCCTGAATGGCCTTTTGCTGCTCCTCCATCCTCTGCAGCATATAGAGGGTGGAGTTCCAGCGCGTCACAACCTCTTGTTTGAGGTGATGGCAGGGCAGGTTCATGGTTTTTTGATGTGCCTCTAGTCTGCGGTAGGCACTGGCTGAATGCCGAAAGTGTCCAGCAATTTTGCGCGCCACCGCAAGCATTTCCTGCACACCCCTGTCACTCTTGAGGTAATGCTGCACCACCAAATTAATGGTGTGGGCAAAACATGGGACGTGCTGGAAATTGCCCATATTTAATGCCCGCACAATGTTACTGGCATTGTCTGACACCACAAATCCCCATGAGAGTCTAAGTGGGGTAAGCCACTGGTGTTAGGAACCCCTCCAGCCAGCACAACACAACCCGGAATCTACTCTGCCAGTCAGGTGTTCACTGGAGCCCCTGATGGTGGGGACAGACTGGGCCGCAGACTGACAGAGGGTCGTGAAGTGCGTACCAGCTGGGGAGAACCCAAGCAAGAGGAGTCAGGTCCACGCAGAGGTCAAGGGCCAGCAGCAGACAAGAGTATTGATGAACAAGCTGAGGTCAGGGGTCACAGGCAAATAGCAGAACGGGTAAACAGGCCAGAGATCAGGGTCACAGGAAACACGAGCAAGGTCCAAATCAAAGCCAAGGGTCATACACGGGGAGTCAAATAGCGATATCAGGATACAGGACAGGAACTAGCAGGTTTGCAGACTGGAACACAGGAGCTATAACCGACAATGAGGCAGCAGACCTCATTCCCTTAAATACCCAGCTGAACCAATCACAGGTTGAACACACTCCTGCAGGTTAATAAAGCAGTCACTAACAGAGCCAATCAGGGCTTGCCCCTGACCTGCACAGTTGCAGGCTAATGCCTGTAATTGCCTCCTATAATCTGCCCATATTAATTAGCCCACAGGCTGTAGAACGCTGCGCCCGGCCTCCTCCTATTGCCGGGACGCAGCTCTGAAGCGTCTACTGGTTGCCCCGGCAATGGCCGGGTTATGGCCGGAAATGACGTCCCGGTCGTCATGGTGACGGCCGGGACGCGGGTGAGTGAGTCGCGGCGGCTGGGCACCGCCGTGGCTCGTAACAGTACCCCCCCCCTTGAGGAGGGGTCGAGGGACCCCGACATCCTGGTTTTCTAGGGAATTTTTTAAAGAACTCCTTCAGTTTCTTTGGGGCATGGAGTTGTCTCCGCGGAACCCAAGATCTCTCTTCCAATCCGCGATTCCTCCATTGTATGAGGAAATGCACCTGTCCTTGAACTTTTTTAGAATCAAGGACCTTTTGAATCACAAATTTTTGTGGTCCATTGGAACCTCTCCCAGGCACACTTGAAGACTGGGTTTGACCAGGAAATAGTACCGGTTTCAACAGAGAACAATGAAATGTGTTGGGAATTCTCAATGAGGCCGGAATTTTTAACCTAAATGCGACGGGGTTCACCTGTTTGATGATAGGAAACGGCCCGATGAACTTAGGGCCCAACTTCTTGCAAGGCTGTCTGAGCCTGATATTTTTTGTAGACAGCCACACCTTCTGGCCAACCTTAAGGGAGCAGGTGGTACGATGTCGGTCCGAATTTTTTTTTGCCACAAGTGAGGCTTGTCTCAATGATGAGTGAACTTTCTTCCAGATAACTCTGAGATCTCTTGCAGTGGAGCGGATCTCCTGGATACCAACGGACTGGAGTGAATACAGGGAGTTAGATCTGGGGTGAAAACCATAATTGCAGAAGAACGGAGAGATTTTTGTAGCTGAGTGACAGGAATTATTACAGGCGAATTCCGCCCAGGGTAGCAGGGAAGACCAATTATCGTGGAACTCCGATGTGTAACATCGCAAAAAATTTTCTAGGGACTGGTTAACCCTTTCAGTTTGCCCATTTGACTGAGGGTGGTAGGCGGATGATAAACTGACCTTGATTCCGAGAAGGGTACAGAAGGACCTCCAGAATTGTGCTATAAACTGAGAACCCCGATCAGAGACGATGTCAGTAGGGAGTCCATGGAGCCTGAAAATATGTTGAATGAATAAGAGAGCCAAATCCCGAGCAGAAGGTAGTTTGGTTAACGGAATGAAGTGTGACATTTTGCTGAACCGGTCTACCACGACCCAAATCGTGTTGTGTCCTGCAGAAGGTGGTAGATCCACTACAAAGTCCATAGACAGATGAGTCCATGGTTTCGCAGGAGGGGCCAAAGGAACTAATTGGCCTACTGGACGGATCCTAGGCACTTTGTTTCTAGCACAAATCTCACATGAGAGGACATGCCTCTTGACGTCGGCAGACATGGATGGCCACCAGACCGTGCGGGAAAGGATTTCTAGCGTCTTGTAAATTCCAGGGTGCCCAGCAGCCCTACTGCAATGTGCTTCCACAAGAATCGCCTTTCTTAAGTGGACTGGAACAAAAAGTCGTTGCTCCGGAGTAGCATCTGGGCTAATTTCTGGAATCTCTGCAGTGTGACATTCAGATCTTGGGTTAACCCAGCATGGATTATGGAAGGAGGAATAATAGACTCTGGGTTAGTAACTGGAACATGGTGTGCCATGAAACTCCTGGACAGGGCATCTGCCCGGACATTCTTGGAACCTGGTCTGTAGGTGATCAGGAAATTGAACCGGGTAAAAAATAATGCCCAGCGGGCCTGTCTAGGGTTTAAGCGCTTGGCTGACTGTATATATTGCAAGTTCTTGTGGTCGGTAATGACAGAGATCTGATGCGAAGCACCCTCCAACCAATGCCGCCACTCCTCGAAGGCCCACTTGATTGCCAATAGTTCTCTATTACCGACGTCGTAGTTGGCTTCTGCTGAAGAGAACTGACGGGAGAAATAGGCACATGGGTGTAGACGATTAGTATGAGGATCCTTCTGTGATAGAATGGCGCCGGCCCCGACGTCCGAGGCATCGACCTCTAGAACAAATGCTTTAGCTGGATCTGGATGTTTAAGGACCTCAGCTGAGATAAAGGCCTTTTTCAGACTTTTGAATGAGGCTACTGCTTGAGACGACCAATTAGTTGGGTCCATTCCTTTACGGGTCAAAGCCACAATGGGAGCCACAATGTCAGCGAAGTTGTGAATGAACCTTCGATAATAATTGGAGAAGCCCAGAAACCTCTGTACCGCCTTTAGATTGTTGGGTTGTACCCAATCCACAATAGCCTGGACCTTTGTTGAATCCATAGAAAATCCCTCAGAAGAGATTACGTAACCTAAAAAGGATACCTTCTGCACCTCAAACTCACACTTTTCCAGCTTGGCGTAGAGATGGTTTTCCCGCAATTTTTGACTTGTTTGACGTGAGTCTGATGTGCGAGTAAAGATTTGGAATAGATGAGGATATCATCTAAATAGACGACCACAAAACCACCCAGGAAGTCTCGGAGGACCTCGTTGATCAAGTCCTGGAACACTGCAGGCGCATTGCTGAGGCCAAACGGCATGACCAGATACTCGTAGTGGCCAGAGTGCGTATTGAACGCCGTCTTCCACTCATCTCCTTCTTTGATACGGATGAGATTATATGCTCCGCGAAGGTCGATTTTAGTGAAGACAGTAGCCCCTCTTAGCTGATCAAACAATACCGAGATGAGCGGAAGGGGATAGGTGTTCTTGACTGTGATATGATTCAATCCCCAGTAGTCAATACAAGGTCTTAACCCTCCGTCTTTTTTTGATACAAAGAAGCATCCTGCTCCTACGGGAGACTTAGATGGCCTGATGAAGCCTCTCTCCAGGTTTTCGTCGATATACTCCTGCATGGATTTTGTTTCTGGAGCAGAAAGGGAGCAGAAAGGGATGCGTAACCCCGCTAATCTGTACAGATTAGCGGGGTTACGCTAGGCACCATACTACTGTGCTAGAGAGCACACGCTATTTAGAAGAGTACATTAAACTAGCTGATCCCTGACTAGTTAGACCTTAAGCTCATAGACCATAGAGCACCTCTCCTATTAGCAGATTTGGAGGTAGATGAACGGAATAGGAGGCTAGACAGGTATCTAGATATTCAGTGATACCTAATCCCAGTCCTCTATATTGCTCAATTTATAGACTGGAACATAATATTACATTATTACTATCTAGCAGTAGAGGGGTTAGAATATGTACCTCTGCACTATTAGTTTATTAAAATCCACACCATAATAACCAGTGCAGTACCTAGTTCCACCCCAAGGAGCAATAATAAGGGACTGTGAGTAAGAGAGGAGTTCTGTATCCAGTTATGAAAGGGAAACGATGTGTCCTATAATAAACCTATGAAATGATAGAAGGATTGGATACACAATAAGGATAACTCAATATAATAATTTTTTGTATACTGAATCAACACTTTATATGATAATGGTGCAGCTCATTCCTCAACATTAGTGACAAAACATAGTGAGACAGCATAGTAGTCTTTTTTACTACTTTTTAACAGTGTTCTACCAAGTTTATTTGGTCAATATTCTCATTCACTATAGGTTTTTTAATTATTTCGCTTACGAATTATGTGTTTACTCTAATAAAGATATTACTCTTAACAGATTTATATAGTACATAGAGTACCAAAAGAGTGCCCTATATACACATTTTCCTACCCTTTCCCCTTTCCCTTTTCCCTGTTCTTAAGATATATATTGGTAATGTGTAGGAGCACCTCCCCATCTGATGAGACAAATAGATCTCTGTGATATACAAGGGGTTGAGCTTGGTGCGGTGAAAATTGTTTTAATCGCTCCTTTTACCCAGTCTATGACAGGGTTATGAACTTGACAACCACCAACATCCTTGGACTCGCCTTGGGGATTTGTGATAATGTCTCTTTAGAAGGCAGAGTTGTTTGCTATGTTGTTGCTGACAGCATAACTCTCTTAAATTTTTTGTAGGGGGGGGGAGGAGGGCTTAGTTCCTTGGGTGAAGCTGAACCACTAGTCATGAACACGGGCCAGGGGCTAATCCGTTCCTTGCCACTGCGTGTCTTAAATGGCATATTGGCAACTTTACGTTTCTCCGCAGGTGATTTTAAGTTTCTATTTTTGCTAATTTTACTTAACTTGGGCTTTTTGGATTTTACATGCCCTGTACTAGGAGATTGGGCATCGGGCTTGGAAGACGACGTTGATGGCATTTCATCGTCTATGTCATGACTAGTGGCAGCAGCTTCAGCATTAGGAGGAAGTGGGTCTTGATCTTTCCCTACTTTATCCTCCAAATTTTTGGTCTCCATTATATGTAGCACAAGATACTGCAGAATGTGTGAACTTGGTAATATTGCAGTACCAACGGACTTATACTGCTGGATTGGTTTCGCAAATTTTGTTATAATGACTTTTTTTTTTTTTTTTTTTTTTTATAAGTTTTTTTTTATTTTTTAAAAACTTGGGAATAATGGGGAAATAACTATGCCCTTAGAAGCACAGAGCACAGGACACAGCACCACTGGACTGAACAGGACACAGCACAGGACCCAGCAGCACCACTGAACTCAGAAGGACAGAGCACAGGACACAGCACCACTGGACTGATACTGCAGAATGTGTGAACTTTGTAATATGGCAGTACCACTGGACTTTTACTGCTGAATGTGTGAACTTGGTAATATTGCAGTACCAATGGACTTATACTGCAGGATTGGTTTTGCAAATTTTGTTGTAATTAATTTTTTTTTTAATTATTTTTTTGTATTTTTTTGTATAACTTTTTTAATAATTTTTTTGAAAATGGGGAATAATGGGGAAATAACTATGCCCTTAGAAGGACAGAGCACAGGACACAGCACCACTGGACTGAACAGGACACAGCACAGGACCCAGCAGCACCACTGAACTCAAAATTGACAGAGCACAGCACACAGCACTACTGGACTGATACTGCAGAGCACAGCACAGCACAGCACAGCACAGAACTAAGCAGCACAGCACGAGATCTACCAGGACAGAGGACCACCTAACACACCCTCCCTCTACCCTGATCAATGCCCGAGTGAAGATGGCGGCGACTAGCGGGGAATTTATAGGATCCGAGTATCGCAAGATCCGACAGCGGGATTATGACTCCGAGCCTCGGTTTCAGGTTTTCATTTGGCACCAATACCCAGATCTGTCTCGGATCCGGCTCGGATCGGAAGCGTTCGGGTGGGCTCGGATTCACGAAATCCGAGTGCGCTCATGTCTAATTTATATGGAGGAATACTTTTTATAACTGGATTTATGCTATATTGTTATATACATTTGAGTGTATATACCAGAGTATTGCTGGTCTGGACCATATATGAACTATATGTTTTAATTTTAATTTTTATATTTATTTTCCTGATTAACAAATATTCTATTGCACATTATATATTTGAATATCATATTTCCATTGCCTGAGAATACTGATCTTATCCATCTCTCAGTGTGCCAGGTAATACTGCTCTTTTACCTTTTTTTGAAGTCAAATATAGAGCAAGAGGGGGCATATAATCATTTTCCCCCTTCCCGACTGGAGCTAATGCCGGGACGCGGCGCTATCTATAACAGCGTCCCGACCGTTAGGCAGCGGCCGGGACAGCCCCCGGAAGTGACATCCCGGTCGTCATAGCGACGGCCAGGACGCAGGCAAGAGGGTTGTGGCGGCTGAGCACTGCCGCGGCTCGTGACACAAACCAATGCATTTTTCTGCTACACATCAAGGGCCTGATTTAATAAGGAAACTAAGGCAAAAAAATGAGTCAGTTTTCTCCTGGTCAAAACCATATTACAATGCAAGGGGTGCAAATTAGTTTATTATTTTGCACATAGGTTATATTTTGTCTGTTTTTCATGTAGCATACAAATACTTGCTAACTTTATTTGTACACTGAAATTTAAAGTTGATCTAGGACATGCCCTTCACCAATTATAAATCTGTCCTCATATTTTAAGTTTATCTCCTCCTCCAATGCAACATGGTTTTGCCAACGTTCCAATTTTTTTGCTTTACTTTCGTTAATGAATGAGGTTCCAAGTGTCCTTCACAAATGTGATAATGTGCTGGAATGTTCTTCCTGCTGGAAATAGATGTTTGGCAGAGATGTCTGGTAGATATATAAGGACTCATGTACAGTTGGACACATTTGTGCCTAAAGTACGTAGGACAAATGCACACACAAAAAATCATATTAATCAAGTTTATTTCGGTGGCTACCCCAACACTACTTACCCCAACGTGGAGACACCGGAGGGCTCCTTCCCCGACCAGCGTGTAGGACGACTTCTGTGTATTGCGACTGGAAGTTATGGCAATCCTTGAAGAAGGCTGCGCCAGCTGATGCCGTCACCGATAACCGGGACGCGGTCATCGGTGCTGTGAAGGGGTAATACTTACCCCTTTAACAGCACTGATACTTAGGACTTTATCGTCTCCTCCTCTGCTGAGTCCTGGTACTGTTCTTTATATTCCCCTGCTGGCTCCATCTCCTTTTCTTGGGTCTTTGCTGTGCTCCATTGTTGTTTCTCTGAAACACATAAACAATGTAGTTATTTGTTTTGTCAGCTAATGTCCTAGTTACCTATCTGTTAGTGTTTTATATTAAACCACATAAATATATAAAGGCATTTTTTAATATATAAATAACATGGTGGTCAATATTTTATATAACATTTAAAGTACCTCACAGTAAACACGGAGCTAACTCTTGCAGGAGGATCCCATCGCCCATTAGTCATAAGTAAACTACAAATCCTAACATTGTCAACATTTTTGTTCTTTTTTTGAGGCTCACAGAATTCAGCTTGAAACTTGTACATAGCAATAACAGCATTTGTTAACCTTTTTTTGGGGGGGGGGGTTGGGGGGGCTAGAAGGACTTCTATCAAATCAAACATTGTCCTAACAATACTTACAAGACTACTCTAGGATGTCTAAGTATGGCCTTGTAGACATATTTTATACAAAACATTTCTTCAGTCTGAATCACACAGTCCTCATGCTTTAAACAATCTGATTGGCTGTGTGAGGGCTGTCTTTGGTAATTCTTAACTTATTTAACATCCCGGAATGTCTTGATCTATACATCTTCTTTTCTTCATCTTCCAATTATATGGCTTCTGGAGTGGGTCTTGTGCGTAGTCTGTGTACAATAATGAAGAACACTCAAGCAATAGAGAAGTACTTGGAGAGAGCTACGAATATGGCTGGGTGAAGACAGCACCATAAATATAGCAATAGATGCAATGTAGCACTGGATACAAGACAGCAGGAACACTAGCACCAGGAAATTAGCAACAGTTGTCGTGCAGCACTGGAAAACGCAGCAAAAGTATGCGGCACAGGAAAACACAACAGGGATCCAGGAGACACTAGAACATATCCAAGATAAAAGCTCTTGCACCCTAACGGTGCACAGAGCGAGTTCCTATACAGACAGAGCAACAAGGGCCATGGAGGATGCCTGATCATCATTTTACTGAAACTTTAAATAGGCGACGTGCATGAGCACCTGCGTGTGCACAAGTGTCATAGCTGCATGGAGCATCTGGCACAATGAAGAAATGACGATGGAATAAATTCATTTATTATTCGTCTTCTATTACTACTATGACACACAATCTTACTTTAAATCTCTCTTCTCTACCATGCCAACAAGTCCCATCACTTGATTGGCCTCCTCCCCAAACCACCATCTTTGTTCACCCCAAACAATTTTGCCACCTTCATTTAAGTCAAAATGGACTCAATCCATCATGACACCTGCCGCAAATATTCCCTCCTAATTCTACTCAAACTCTCTGCCACATTTGACACTGTTGACTATTTTCTCTTTCTTGACATCTTCCGCTCCCTTGGCATCTGAGACAGTGCTTTCTCTTGGTTTACCTGCTACATTTCTTGCTGATTCTTCAGTGCCTCAACATCTCACTATTTGTCTTTCCCCCAGCCATTCTCAGTCTGGATCCAACAAGGCTCCATTCTTGGCCCTTTTCTCTTCTCTCTCTCTTTACTCTACCTCTCTTGGTGAACTCAAATGTTCCTTTAGCCTACACTATGACGCCTACGCTGACAACACTCAGATCTACCTTTACCTTTAGTCTCCTGACTTCCCTCGTTCTGTATTTGTCCTTGTAATCAACTGCCTGTCGACCCTCTTCATCTGGATAAGGCAATGCCACGTTAAGTTTATGTCAAAATCTGAGTTTATTAACTTTCCACCTTCTAATTCACATTCTTTTCACAGTTGACATCATTACTCTCTCCCCGGTTCCCCATGACCACTGCCTTGGTATGACTATTGACTCTGCTGACTATTGAATCTGCCCTCAGCTGCTTTCTCCACATGCAGTCCCTCAGCCCTGTTTACTCCTCCTCTGCAACATTGACACAATCTTGTCCTTCATCACTAACTAAAGGTGACTAAAACTATATCCCACCTAAACTATTGTACAAATCTTCTCACTGGTCTTCAGTTCATCTGTGTCACGATTCAGGAGTATTTCTTACTGTTTTTTGGCACTACTCACCAAAGAGGCGCGGAGTCTAACGTGTTCCAGGTCTTCATTAGGAACCCCCGCAAGGAAGTATGGTCTTAGCTGCGGGAACACACAGGTCGCGGTCCTCAGAGGGAGCAACCAGTGAAGCAAGGATGGAAGCGGTATCAGGAAGGCTGGGTCAGAACCGAGATATCAATAGATGCCACGGGGAGAATCCAGTGTTCGTAGTCAGGCGCTAGCCGGGTCAGGTATCAGAAGCGCAGGAGAATGGTCAATAACAAGCCGAGGTCAATTCACAGGGAGCACAGAGAAGGAATGGTCAGGACAAGCCGGGTAATACACTGAAGTCACAGATAGCAAACAACAGGAACGCTGGAGCAAGGATGGGACCTAATACTCTGGCACCCATCATGTGTCAGAGTCAGCCTTTTATGGGGGAAACAGGGGGCAGGGCTGCCTACGGCGGTGGTGATGCTGAACACCACCGCCGGATACTGTGGATCGCGTCCTGTTGCTAAGCAGCGGGACGCGCGGCTGCAGGGACCCGGAAGTGACGACCGGTTGCCTAGCAACCGGCCATCTGATATTGGAAGGGAGCGCCCGTCCCTGTGTGGAGGATGAGACACAGGGACGGCGCGTGACAATCTGCCTCTCCACAGTCCATCATAAGTACTGCAACTAAAGTAATCTTCCTTTCCTGCTGTTCATCCTCTGCTGCACCACTTAGCAAATCCCTTCATCCTCACTTTCAAAGCACAAAACAATAATTCTCTACCTTATATTGTTGACCTTATTTCAAGATATACCCTGGCTGACCCATGTGCTCCTCCTCTGACATTCAATGCTCTTCACTGCTTATTACCTCCTCTCATTCTCATCTCCAAGACTTCTCCCAGTTCTGGAGTTCCTTACCTCACCCTATTTGATTATACCTCAATCTTAAAGCCTTCAAATGCTCCCTAACACACCTCTTCTTGCTTGCCTACTTGTCCCCCTCCTAGACCCCTTCCAGTTGCTCCCTCCTATTGTCTAATCTTAATGTCTCTCACTCCCAGCTCCATCTAGATTGTAAGCTCTCTCTACCCTATGTCTCTTGTCTGTCAGTCTACCTTGTATGTCCCTGTAATGTTTTATACTGCACAATGGTTTTGTGGCTACTGTCTGAACCACATGCCTCTATTCTTTATGCTGTATCCAGTTTAAATTTAATTGTACTTTATCTTGTGTTATCGTGATTTTGTGTTGGCTTTACCCTTTCTGTATTTACATTTTATTTTATTGCACTCTTGTACACTCTTGTGTGTGTGTGTGTATATATATATATATATATATATATATATATATATATATATATGTATATATGTTTTATGGGATGCAGAGGAAGGGGCAGTGGAGGAGGCGGAGGGTCCAGGATCATAAGTGGAGCCAGTCCTTACTGTGGAGATGGAGGAGGTAGACTCTCCTTTGCAGGATGTGAAGTCTCCAGTGGATGTTGAATGTGAAGAGGAAGACACTTACCAAGGTACCAAATTGAAACTTGTTTGACTTTATGCAGTACAAGTCTAAATGTTGGCTAATCAATATGAGTCTATGTCTATGTATGACTTCAGACAGAATCTTTCTTTTTTTATTGAAATCAACATTATTAATGGATTATTTAACCTTAAATAATAAACCCAGGTGCTGCATTTGTGTATATAAAAACAAGAACTGCTAACCACTATGCCATCATGCTGCACTGTGTATTAATGTACATTATTTATAAATTAAAGGGAAACCTAAATTAAAGGAAAACCTAAAGTTGATCTAGGACATGTCCTAGATCAACTTTAAATTTCAGTGTGCAAAAAAAAAGCTATTAAGTATATGTGTGCTGCATGAAAAAACAGCCAGTATTTATATTATGTGCAAAATAATATACTAATTTGCACCCCCTTGTATTGCAACATGGTTTTGTCCAGGAGAAAACTTACTCAATTTTCTACCTTACTTACCTAAATGAATCAGGCACAATGTATCTATTGTCAGATGGTGTAATCCACTTCATCCTGGGACAATCTATGGAGTATACAGCACTTTTGTGCAAATTAGTTAAGCACTGAACTCAATTTTTTGTTTTGCTTTGTTCGATTCATGTGAGAATTATTTATTTTAATGTTAAAATAAAGTATAAATGTTTGTTAAATCTGCTTGTTTCATTGCACATATATTCTATTACTTTAAACTAAAGAACAGACTAAATTATAAAAGTAAACAGTATGATTAGTGTTGGATATTTGTGGTGCAGTCGCAGTACATAACTCATATATAATAGGGTGTTTATACAGGGGCAGTTACAAGTTGCCCAGAACCCTATTCACTTGACTAATTACACTACTCAACAAGTTTTGTTGAGTAGTGTAATTAGTCTGGCATCTGCATCTGGCAGGTGAATATACATTTTTTTTGCCTAATTTAGGGATGTTGAATTCAGTGGAAAAATCAGATTATCTCTATTACGTCACATTTATTAGATACACTCAAATAACCAAAGAAGTAATAGCTATATCTGAAAAAAGTAAAATAAGGGAAAATTTCAATTAATCTCTATAGAATTTAAAGATTCTCATCGTAATCATTTATAAAATACTAATAAAACTACAGAAACACTTAAAAACTGCAGAAAGTATACTTCAGAAACTAATGACAATTCAAATTAGCCATAATGTAATTGTTAATAAAAGATAAAATGTAAAATCACTTTGCTTTAGGTATATAGGATGTTGACGCTTTCTGTTTGTATAGTCAGGGCCGCCTTCAGAAAAAATCGGGTCCAGTACGGGCCCCCCTTGCCACCCGCCCCCCCCCTTCATGAGCCCCCCCTCCCCCATGAGCAACACATACTTTCATACTTACCTGGGGCCCGCTGTTGGTCTCCGCTATTCTGTCTTCAGCCTGGCTGTCACCGTGACAGCCAGGCACCACGATCCGATTGCAGGGGTGGAGGAATCATTCCCCCTGTGATCATGTGCTCTGCCTGTGACAGATCACATGATCGCAGGGGGAATGATTCCTCCACCCCTGCGATCGGATCGTGGTGCCTGACTGTCACGGTGACAGCCAGGCTGAAGACAGAATAGCGGAGACCAGCGGCGGGCCCCAGGTAAGTCTGTGCTGAGCTGTTGTACCGGGCCCCCTGGTGAGCCCGGGCCCGGTACAACAGTACCCCCCGTACCCCCCTGATGGCGGCCCTGTGTATAGTGTCTCATTAGTTTCTCTACATAGGAGCCAGCAGTAGTCCTCCATCATTACAGGGCCCCAGCGTCCTAGGTAGCGATGCTACATTGTCAGAATGTCTTGGTGAAAATGTTTCCCCTGTTCATCACTTACACTATCCAGGTTGTCAGGGAAAAAGTCTAGATGGGAATGTAAAAAGTGAATTTTATGTGACATTCTACAACCCATATTCTTGTAGTTGTCCAATAGTTCATTCACAATGGACACATAGTGAATGAACTATTTTCTGTTCCCTAATAATCCACACACAGCAGCCTTGAAGTAGGACAAGCAGCAGACTCAATTTCCTTAAATTTAGAGTTAAAAATGTACTCCATAAGCAGTTTCCTTTTTGGGGGGGCCTAAAAATATGTGTTCTTTTAGCTTTGCTTCGCTTAACTTCCGAAACTGTTCCTTCAGTCAGCTGAGACCGGCCTTCTTTATCCTGAGCTTTCACAAAATCCTTCATTAGGCCAAACTTATTGTGAAGCGGAGGTAAATTGATTTTATGCAGCAAACCAATGGAATGTACTTGATGTTTATGCTCTCCAGCGACATTGGTTTCTCTCTCTGGCCACTTCTTTGTGATATTTTCCATAAACACAGAAAACAGCAGCACTTTGTGAATCCACCTTGCAAACACAACAGCAGCAAAGAGATTGCTAGGAGAATATGAGTGGATATTGAAAGATGTTACACTGGAATTAAGAAAAAAGGTTTAATACTGTTCTATTAACCAATGAGACTGTACATAAAAACAGCCTAGGATATGCCTAAAATAAAATCGGGACGACACACATGGATATGAGATGTCAGAGCTCTTGACCTCCATGTTGTATCACTGACTAATGTCAACCACATTGTATCTACAAAACGGTTAGTGCTGAACTTGGACATATGGACTATTGTGGACATACTATGCTGGATTATTTTCTCCCCACGAGTTAGAACCGTTCAATTTGACCAGCTCATGATTCTGGTTGTTTGATTGTTGATCTTGGGACATTAGCTTATGATATATGGTGAACTGTGTAATAGTCACAATCTATTATATATTGTCATTGTTTTTAATTTATCCACTTGTATTTTATTTTAAGTATATTCTAGGCTGATTTTATATATAGCTTCAATGTTTAATAGAACAGTATTAAACCTTTTTTCTTAATTCCAGTGTAACATCTTTCTATATCCACTCTCATCCTCCTAGCAATCTCTGTAGGCAATTGTGCGCATATTATATGCTTTGTATGTTATACGGGAAGGGATTCCTTAATATTGTAGCTCTTGCCCACTAAGAGTTTAGCGCAAATCTTGTTCTATTCAAACCCAACAGCAGCGCTACAATCACAACTCGTCACAACAACGATTCCATCCTCATACTTCATTCCCTCCAACAACACAGCCATACTTTCTTGGGTTTCATTCATGTCCACTGCATAGACCAGAGGCAGTGAAGGGAGTTTGTTCCCATTACGGAGTAACGCTGCTTTCAGACTGCTCTCCGAGGAATCAATAAACAGTCGTCACTCACTAGTATTGTGCTGAACACCAAACTCAATCATTAAACCATTAACATCAGTACACACATTGATGAAGGGATTCTTGACGAGCACTTCCTGTGATTAAATACTTTACTTTTCGAATTTAAATGTGTAAAAATATCTCAAAATTCTTACGTGATATCAAATTTGTGAAGCTATATCTGGAGAAATTGATATATATTATGTCAAATGCAAAACGACTTTTGAGGAGTGTTACAATTTTGTGGATTAGAAACGACTTCTAGGAACCTTCTCCCCCTGTTTACATTACAAAACTATAACTATATACATTGTGGGGATCCGTCTATAGTTTAATGAACTTTGGCTTCATCAAAATGGCAGACATGTTTGTACTCACGTTTGGCTCTAGTGTTTCTGTAACAAGGCAAATGCAGAAAGATTAAGTTACTTGTGATATTCCCCATTTAATTGGCTGCTGAGAGTGATGTGAAGCACTAGGTGAGTGACTGTAACACTAATTGTAATTTTGTTTTGAGTGGGCGATTAGTATTTATTTGTTGTATTACTTTACAAAATAGTGCATTATATTATTTTTGCAAGATGATCAAGAGAAATGTATGTCAAGGATATTAATATTAATCTGGGTTTTTCAATGTACAGCTTACTTTAGGCCTTATTTTTTATTTAACATACATTATTGCATTTACACACATTGCTCTTTTCTATTTTTATTATTATTGCAGCAGTTGTTTTTTTGTGTTTTGCTTTGCTTTTTTTTCTGAATCAAAGCCCACCTCTGTAAATCATGAATTTGTCCCTGCTATATGCAACGGAAACAAGTGTATATATTCACTGATAGTATTGACATCCCAGTACAGAACATACACAATATTTCTAAAGCATTACTCTATTTGCAAATAATATTGCGTGAGCAATACTGTTTTATGTGAGCAGTCTTTAGTGAAAAATGTGGCATAAGCTCCACTCTACATTCTAAATCACCCGTACTTTACGTTAGCTGTAATTGTAGGTAGAGGAGGGTGTAGGTAAGTCACATGTACTCCTTAATTACACATGGCACATATGCTAATGAAGTGTAGCTAAACTCATATTGAGGCATAAATACACTTTTTCATGTGTGTTTCTTCTCCTGTGTATGTTTAGGGCACTAATGCAGCCAACAATACATGAGGTCTTATTAATCTCTGCCAGACATCTATTTACAACCGGGAGAATCTTCCAGCACTTCCTCACATTGTATCCTAAAACATACCAATCGGTTAATTGGCTGCTATCAAATTGCCTCTTGGTATGTGTGTGTATTAGTATTAGGGGATTTAGACTGTAAGCTCCAATGGGGCAGGGACTGATGTGAGTGAGTCATCTGTACAGCGCTGCGGAATTAGTGGCGCTATATAAATAAATAGATGATGACGATGATCTCATATAGAAATGCACTTGATGTGCAGTACAAAATGCCATGGTTTTGGACCAGTTTCAAGGTGATCACCTACACGCTATCCAAGGAAGATGACTTCACAACCCAAATGTAGAGCTAGGAGTGCAGAGAGGGGCAAAGGTCTCCCATGCACTATGCAAAAGTCACATAAAACTCCAACCTGTTACCACATTTTAGGACTACCAGTTTTCATTAAATAAAATATTTAAATTTTTCTCTTAAAATTATCAGTTTAGCCCTTAAAATGCTTAGTGGTTGATAACATAAGCAAAAACCTTTACCTTAAACTTAACACTTGTGCCATGCAATAAGAGACACCACACTGACTTGTTGGCAAATTAATTGTTTACTGAATTATCTCTGCACTGATATGGTGGAGGGAGAACACTACTCAGGTTGGCTACTGATCAATACTAATCAGGATGTTCCATCACGATTCCCATCCTTGGGACATCATTATTTATTCGCCATTTTACCTAAGCGCACTGTTGTATCCTTAAACTGGGACAATAAACCCCACGCGTTCTGGAGCCCCAACTCTTCTGGGCTAATTGTAACGCCCAGCAAACCAGCCCAAAGGGGCTGTAAATGTGCCGAACCTACCATCCATGTATGCTTTCCCAACCTTGCTTATCGCCTGTACAGTGTTCGTTTGCCACAACAAGAGCCGCACCAGACTCCAAACCCGGTATTGATCCCACATATCAAGCAGTTTCACATACGTCCGAAGCTAGACTAGCACACCCATACCATACCAAGACCTGCGCACCGAGTGGTCCACCATACCTCCAGGGCTAGATCAGCACACCCATACCATACCTTGGCCTGCACACCATGTGGCCCATCTTTACCTCTGGGGCTAAACCAGCACACCTGTACCATACCATGACCCGCGCACCATGTAGCCTATAAAACCTCTGGGGTTAGACCAGCACATCCATGCCAGTTACCAGAACTTGTGCACCTCCAATCACACAGCCTCAGGCCAGTACCATAACCTGGGCAACAAGAACACCGGATTCAGGAATGGGTGGGAGGGATGCTTGTCTGGATTCCAAAAGAATTGCATGACTCCTTCTTACTCTTATATAATCTGTCCCCTTGATCCTGTCCATTCTATGACCTGTACATAGACATGACCACCTCTGTGCTTTGTTGTCACTTAGTTAAGCCACAAACCTCAGCTTTTAATCTCCCTTGGGCTTAATTCATCCCTCATTTCTACTTATTTATATCTAAAATTGTTTTAAATTATTCATGAAAGTGAGTGGACTGTTTTTATTATATATGGCACATTCAGGTGTTTGAAGATTATTTGAAGATTATTTTTACACTGCAATAAGTGCGCCTAAAAATCTACTACTCTGAAAGTCCATCTGGAAGGTTCAAACTGCATCCTCTTAAAACTAGAGGGAAAGACTCAGGGCCTGAGTCATTAGGAGAACAAAGCAAAAAAGGAGTAAATTTGCTCCTGGACATGCCTTGTTACAATGCAAGGGCTGCAAATTAGTTTAATTTTTTGCACACAAGCTAAATACTGGCTGTTATTTGACGTAGCACACAAATACTTGATAGCTTTATTTTTACACTGAAATTTAAATTTGATCTAGGACATGCCCTACCCCAACTATAAATCTGTAACCACATTTTAAATTTATCTCCTCCTCCAATGCAACATGTTTTTGCCCAGGTGCAAAGTTACTCATTGCTTTACTCTCTTTAATGACTCAGGCCCTCAATTATCATCCGCTGGTGCAAAAATCTAATAATCTTGTGGAATAGAATTGCCCCTACCCACAGCAAGAGTCACCTAAAATGCAACTTCTACCCTCCCACCATATATAAATTCCATAATCTCCCTTCACAAAATGAACCCATGTTTTTGTGCTGTGCACCATTGTGACTACTGCAGAATTTGAAATGAAGGACCTTATATCACCCAGCATCTCATATCAGTTGGTTAAAGCCTCAGCTCCTCTGCCACCTTACTTTAAAGATATCTCTGTTAATGACTACAAGTCTAATAGGAGTGTATGAAATGAATTATATTATTGGCTAGCTATTGTAAACAAGCATATGTTTTGCATATAAATTATTGCTAATAATAAAAACTTCAATAAAACAAATCATCTTTAAAAAACACACTTAAGATAGGTAAAAACTGCTGTAAAATGTTCAAATTTAGTCTCTTTGTCACATCTCCAATTCCTTCCATATTGTCTTATTAGTATATTTGATTTAGAGATGAGCGGGCTCGGATATCTGAAATCCGAGCCCACCCGAACGTTGCCGATCCGAGCCGGATCCGAGCACAGCACAGCACGAAAAAGTTATAAAAAAAAAAAATATCCAAAAACAATCCTGCAGTATAAGTCCATTGGTCCTGCAATATTACAAAGTTCACTGATTCTGCAGAATAGACTGGGAATTAGTGGAAATGATTGTTATTGAGGTTAATAATAGCGTAGGAGTGAAAATAAGCCCAAAAACTTGATTTTAACACTTTTTATGTTTTTTTCAAAATAAATCCGAATCCAAAACCTTAAATCCGAACCAAAACCTTTCGTCAGGTGTTTTGCAAAATAAATCCAAACCCAAACCTCAAGCAAATCCGAATCCAAAACACAAAACACGAGACACCAAAAGTGGCCGGTGCACATCCTTAATTTGATTGGGCTGTCTTCTTTCTGATCATTCCAATTCAACTTTTTGGCTGTAGGGGTAAATGATGCATTGCAGACCTTCAATTTACATTCTTCGTTATATAAAATTCCCTAGATTTGATTTTTTTTCTACCATTAATGACCAGAGGTTCCTCAATATTTACTGTTTAAGGCTTTCAATACTCTTTCCCGGATCTGCTTTGTCTTCATACCATACACAAGTGGATTTAGCATGGGTGGAACCAGTAGGTACATGTCAGAGAGTATAATGTGGATATAGGGTGGAATCCTCTTACCATACCGGTGAGATAGGAAAGAAAATATAGCCAAGACATAAAAAGTTAAAAAAACACAAATATGAGGTGCACAGGTGTTAAATGCTGTCAGACGAGAGTCTTTAGATGGAAGACTGAAGACTGTATGGAAAATCATGGAATAAGATAATAGAATAAATAGTAAATCACCACCGACAACAGTAAAGGCCACAAACAACCCATATGCACTATTTATTCTAATGTCAACTGCTGCAAGTTTGACAACCGCCATGTGCTCGCAGTAAGAATGCTCTATGATATTGGTCTTGAATGCTGGGAGTCTCTTGATCAAAATGAGAATTGGACCAACCAAAACAGCAGCTCTGACCAGTAACATGATGACAAATTTACCTATCAGAGTATTGGTCATTATGGAACCATACCTGAGTGGCTGACATATGGCAATGTAACGGTCAAATGCCATGGCCAGTAACATCCCAGATTCAACGCCTGAAAAGAAGTGAATGAAGAACATCTGGAGAAGACATGAATCAAAGCTAATGAGCCTGGAATTGAACCAAAAGATACACAACATTTTAGGGGCTATGCTTGTGCTAAGTAGGATGTCGTTGGATGCCAGTATTGAAAGGAATATAAACATGGGCTTGTGGAGTCCGGATGATGCTGAGATGACAACCAGTAGTATGATATTTCCGAACAAAATGAATATGTAAAATATACAGATAAAGGTAGAGTTCAAGTTGTGTTCGTTCTCTAGTCCAGGAATCCCAACCAATATAAAGAAGTTTGGGTAAAATGTGGAATTTAACATGTTTTGCTGCAGCCCATATAATCTCAACATCATCTTCTGCATATACCATTGGTGTTCCCTGGAGACGAGATGAATGTGAAATTCAAACTATCAATTTACTTATAGAATATGGACCATACCATTGGAATTTAAGTTCTGGATTTAAATCATTAAATATGTGCCTACCTGACTGAAAGGGACACTTAATAACTGAATACACAGCGCAAGTGTCCTACACGTACTACCACGGTATTCCAAATCTGTAATTGCAGACCATATGCCTATTCCTGTGGACCTACAGTGCACATGGATCAAGAGAATATACATATATAACATAACAATGGGTGACCTGGGTGTTTGAGGGATATTACACTGTGCTACAGGATAGACAACAATCATGCACCTAAATATCCACCAACCTGAGCTTTCTTTTTGCAGAATGGAATATTTAACTGATCGTAGGACTCATGCAGTCTATTAAATCATTCCTGACTGTGCCAGTGTAATTCTTTAGTCATATATGTAAGGATACCAGATTTTTAGAACCGAAAATCACTAGGTTACCCTGCCCTGTTAGGTTCAGCAATCACACGGGCAAGGAGGAGAAGATACAGCGCCATCTTTACTTTTTCTACAGTAATACAACTGAGCATAAGACTGCATGTTTTAAACAATAGTTCAACGGATCAATAGGAATGGATTGCTGGTACATACCCCATACACATACAATGAATATATAAGATAATTTACAATATCTTTATAAGTGAAACAGAAAATATTCAACATTGCCAAAATGTTCCCAATAGTCACCAAAACAGCACAGCCCTTACCTAGCTGCACTGTCCAGCGGAGGAGGGTCAAAGGGAAGTCTCTTCACAGTAGCTCACTGCTACTGCATCCACAATCACTGTGGAGGGAAATGTTGAAGTTTAGAAGAAAAGGCATAAATGGACAATATGCCCCTTAGACCTCTCCACATGTCCCTTGCATGTACATCAGCCACCCCACACCTTTCCACATGCCATTCAATCTACCACATGCCCCAGAAATGCCCATCAGATATCCCCACATGCCCATCAGACCTCTCCAAATGGCCATCAGACCTCTGAACATGTCTTCAAATCTCCCCACATGCCATCAAACGTAACCAAATGCCCCTGTTGTATAAACAGAGGTTTAATACCACCAAGTGTTGGACAGCACCGATATTGCTGCAGGGATGTTGTTAAAAAGCTCTAAAAAAAAGCTATAGCACATGAGGGGGTAGGCGATATCAACGGACCACCTCAGCATCAGACATCCCAAAGAGGATGATACATGGTCTCCAGACACTCTACATGGGCTGGCAATGTGGTACCAGCTACTGGTTTAGCAGGGGACAATGCCTGCCATCCAGTTTCCGAGCTTCAACCATGCCCCTGCCTGGCTATAAGTGAGAAAGTTGGATGGAAAAAAATGGGAAAAAATTACCCAATGCCTTGCAAAGTTTGTAGCATTAAACATTATAGACATACTAACAACTAGCATGTTCATCAGCAAGTTTCTGTCGAATAGTCCAAAAATATATAAAAAAAAATTAGATTACAAGTGTATACTACTCATAGGCATACATAGTAGACAACATAGACAAGACTTTTGACAGCTATTAAAGCACACAACCACAATTCAAATGTGTGCAAGCATATAGGAACTATTCAACAGGCACAAAACATACTAAAAGAGACAAGCATTGTTAATGTGCGTCATTACTACGTTAAAATTGTATGAAAATCATCATCATCCTCATCATCATCATCATTTATTTATATAGCGCCAGCAGATTCTGTTGTGCTTTACAATTGGGAACAAACAGGAATAAAAGAATACTGGGTAATACATACATACGTAGAGGTAAGAAGGCCCTGCTCGCAAGCTTACAATCTATGGGACAATGGTTTGATATACAAGGGTAAGTGCTACATCATATTGAATATTTGTCCACCTACAATGCAAAGGTTACAAAGTATTTAGTCTCAAGTCAGACAACTATGTTGGTCAGAGGGTTGTTGTCTTGTGTAAGCTGTATAGAGGCTGGAAATAGGGTAACCTAGGATGATTAAGAGGCTGGTAGAGAAATTCTCTAAGCTTGTCTGAAGAGGTGGGAATTTAGAGAATGCTTGAAGGTTTGAAGACTAGAGGAAAGTCTTATTGTGTGAGGGAGTGAATTCCATAAAGTGGGTGCAGAGCGGAGGTGTCGAGTTGGGAGAAATTTTGAGACAAGTGAGGAGATATATTTTGGTGCAATTTTGTTGATGACCTTGTTTGTTAGTAGAAGAATTTAATATTGTATTTGTTGAAAAACTGGTATCCATGTAGAGACTGACAGAGTGGCTCAGCAGAGGAAGAACGGTTTGCAAGGAAAATCAATCTAAGCGCTGCATGCAAAATAGATTGTAGGGGTTCTGATTTTGGGAAGACCAGTAAAGGGGGAATTGCAATAGTCCACGCGGGAGATGATGAGTGCATAAATTAAGGATTTTGCAGTGTCTTGTGTGGGATATGTACGTATTCTGGAAATGTTTTTAAGATGTATGCAGCATGATGTAAATATAGGGTTGATGTGGGGAATAAAGGATAGTTGTAAGTCAAGGATTAGACATAGACAGCGAGCTTGCGGGTTGGGATTTATGGTCATGTTGTCAACAGAAATAGCAATGTCAAGCAGTAAGCATCTGTTGTTGAGTGGGAAAATTATTAATTCTGTTTTTGGAAATTTGAGTTTCAGTTGGCGAGAGGACATCCAAGTTGAAATGGCAGAAAGGCAGTGAGTAACTCAAAACAACACATATGGTGAGAGAGCCGGAGAGGATAGTTAAATTTGTGTATCATCCACATAGAAATGATAATGATATAAAAAGGAGCTTATTAGTTTTCCAAGAGAAGTGGTATAGATAAAGAATAGCAGAGGACCTAGGATTGAGCCTTGTGGTACTCCAACTGATAAAGAAAGCGGAGTGGAGGATGTTCCAGAGAAATTAACACTGAATGAGCGATTAGATAGGTAGGATGAGAGCCAGGATAGGACAGTGCCTTCAAGACCTTGGGATTGCAGCATCTGTATGTTGAGAGAGTGGTCAACAGTGTTGAATGCAGCAGAGAGATCCAGGAGAATAAGAAGAGAGTAATCACCTTTAGTTTCAGCTGAGATCAGATCATTGACAACCTTGGTCAGCGCAGGCTCTGTGCAGTGTTGAAAGCGAAAGCCTGATTGAAGAGGATCCAATAGATTGTTTGCAGTAAGGAAACATGTGAGACGAGTGTAGGCAATTCGCTCGAGAAGATTGGAGGGGTTTAGGAGCTAAGAGATGGGGCGGTAATTTGAGAGAGAGTTTGGGTCAGAATTTAGCTTTTTTAGAATAGGACTAATCACTGCATGCTTGAATAGTGATGGAAAGATACCAGTAGAGAGAGATAGATTACAGATTTTAGTTAGAGGTGGAATGAGCACATGAGACAGGGACCTACCAATTTGCGAGGGTATGGGATCAAGAGGACAGGAGGTAGAGTAGGAAGATAACAAGAGAGTAGAAACTTCCTCTTCATTTGTGGGATCAAATAAAGAGAGGGTGTCAGAGGATGTTGGGAAGGAATTGAGGTGATTGCTTTTCGAGGAAGATGACACCCTTTGAAGTCCGTCGGATGGTTTGAGGTGGGAGGATTGAGAAGAGATTTAAATGTGTTAAAAAGGCGTTTGGGGTTAGAAGCCTGAGCATAGATGAGAGATTGGCAGTATGCTTGTTTAGCAATGTCCAGAGCACTTTGATAGGAGTAGTAGATAGCAGTAGTAGATGCGCTGAAATCATTAGAGGAACAAGATTTGCGCCAGTGATGTTCAGCTTTACAAGAAAGTTTTTGTAGATTTCGTGTTACTTTAGTGTGCCACAGTTGACAACGAAGTATACGCGGAGTATGAAGAGACACTGGAGCCACTTGATCAAGAGCTATTGCTCGGATATGGTGAAAATTATGTTGAAATCACCTATTATGATGGTGGGGATGTCAGAAGATAAGAATTGAGGGAGCCATGCAGAGAAGTGTTCAAGAAAATGTTGGTGGGGTCCGGGGGGGGCGATAGATCACAGCATCACGAATAGAGAATGGGTTAAAAATCCTAACAGTATGTACTTCAAAAGATGTGAATGTGAGTGATGGTACATTTGGTAGAACTATGAATGTGCACTGCTGGGAGAGAAGTAGTCCAAACCCACCTCCCTGTCTGACTCCAGTTGTGGGATTGTCGGTGAAATGGAGACCACCATGTGAAAGGGCTGCCGATAAGGCAGTGTCTGATTGCGTGAGCCATGTTTCTGTTATTGCCATAAGGTTGAGGTTGTTTGAGAGGAATATGGCACCATAGTAATCTCCCTCTGATGGTCTTACATAGTTTTGCATAATGAAATGCATGTCTGCAGGTGAATAGACAATTCTCCTATTAAATGAGGAATGCTGCATTTGGTTATTAATTTCATCCGTGAGTTAGACTGGACCATGTCTGAAAAACAGCGTACTTCTGCGTCTGCTGGAGCTTGATTTGCAAGTATTTGCCAGGGAACACCGTTATTGTACTTTGACTACATGCTCATGCCACTTCCCCTCCCTGTTCCACACCTGAAATCGTACACTGTCCCAAGGGTCCTTTGTGTATGAAAGATGAATTGGATGTTGCTGCGTTCACTGGCAAAAACTTCCCTTAGCTGTATCGGTGGTTACCCTCTATGTGATTCAATTCACTTGGGCAGACCAAGAATATATCCAAAATAAGGTATTATTATGACAGCACAAAACCATGAGACGTTCCTAAGAAACAGGGTAAATGGTAGCGTGTACCCTTAACAGCCTCCTGCAGTCAGCCCCCAAAGTAATAGTCTTATCCTCCAGCAGTATTACCACTACTGTTTGCTAGACAGTCCTGAGTCTCTGTCACAGGACCGTGGCTCACACAGACCCTGTCATGGTCCGACGGCACTGAGATATCTGACCCAGAGTCCTTTGTGCTGATCTCTTGTACACTAGGATCCTCCAGGCTAGAATGAACCCATTGACATACTGCTCTCCTTATTTATATTCCTGGCTGTCTATTCTGGAAGTAGAGTCAAGATGTCCAGCTCCTCCCCCTCTCCGCGGGGGTCAATCATTGGATGCTTATTTAACTGTTAGATATACTGTGGATACAATGGAATGGTTGGACTGGATCAGGAGATTCAGGAACAGTACATGTAATATACGTCAGAGGCAGCAAATATGTGTTCTTTGTTAGGGGCAGCATGTCTGTGGTATATGTCAGGGGCAGCACATGTGTGTGGTATATGTCAGGGGCAACACATGTGTGTGGTATATGTCAGGGGCAGCACATGTGTGTGGTATATGTCATAGGCAGCACATGTGTGTGGTATATGTCATGGGCAGCACATGTGTGTGGTATATGTCATGGGCAGCACATGTGTGTGGTATATGTCAGGGGCAGCACATGTGTGTGGTATATGTCATAGGCAGCACATGTGTGTGGTATATGTCATGGGCAGCACATGTGTGTGGTATATGTCATGGGCAGCACATGTGTGTGGTATATGTCATGGGCAGCACATGTGTGTGGTATATGTCATGGGCAGCACATGTGTGTGATATATGTCAGGGGCAAGCACAGGATTTATACAGGGGGTATGATGAGGTTTCATTTCACATATATATTTATATTCTGTGTATGTACGAAAGACAAACATTTGCAGGTGCTCGTTTTTAAAAAGAAATAAATGTCCCACAATTTATTTCGGGAATAATTAGAGTGAGTCCCAGCGACTAGATCATAGAAGGGGATTTACCCGTTACCTTCACTCCAAATCTGACAGATAAAACAGTAATCTTGCTGATATCCGCCCCTGTCACCGTAAGACACTCAGGATCACTATTATGTACTAATGCGGAGTGTTTAGGGCTGATGTGTGTGTGAATACGATTAATGATATCAAGTCTATGCTAAGAATCTAGTTGTTCAACCTACATAACACAGGTCACAAGGACACTGCACTATGTAGATCACAAAAGAAGTTTCACAATTCACAATATCTGTGATGTCAAATTTTGTACCATCCAACCTAGAAGCGGTTTCAGTTGCCCTGTTTGTAACATGTTGGTGTGTCAGACACACAGGACTATTACAGGGAAACATGATCCCACCAATGTAACAGAGACACACACACATTCCTTTATCTGTTACCCCATTTCTCAAAGACCCTCTATACATTTCGGCTATTTACAGAAAATAAAAGTTGGTTTATCTAATATTGAATCCTGTTTTAGAAATGTACAATTCTTAGAGATGATTTTATTAATCCAATTAGTTCCTGAAACACAGAGATCCAATTAAAGTCTGAATAAGCTCCTGATATAAACTACAGTCCTTTATTCCAGGCTAAAAAGACGTTGTGGGAAGAAGGTCTGTTTTTTTAGGACTTGAAGGTATTGCTTTTCCTTCAAATGAACTTTGCATTTGAGTGATTAATCTGTATCACATGGCACTATAGAGATGGCTTGATCAGGCTCCTATGTGGAGGTTTTAATGGAAGTATGTTTGATTCTGTCATTATAATTTTTTTAAATGAGTTAAATAATCAGTATCAAACCTATCGTTTGTGTGCAGCATATCCTGCCATAGGGTAGTTGCTGATAAGTGGAATCCTGTTAGAATTGTGATATTATTTTATGTATATAAATTATCTACAAACATTACATTTTACTTGAAATATATACTGTCTAGTGGGGGTCTAGAGGGCACCTATACACCTTCCCCCCCCCCCCCCCCACCACACACACACACACACACACACACACACACACACACAGACACACCATTTGTGGTTACCTCTGTATGTGTCCAGAATTCTCATGACTGATCTGGCAATCATTGCCCTGTTTTATATGGAACAAGGATATTGCAGGAACTCAGCAGGTACAAAGCAATGACAGAACTAACTTTTATGGAATAAAGATACAGAAATGATTTGCAAATTCATGTGTACTGTGTGTCCTGTCACTATGTGTTATTTATCAGAGTGCAGACAGCTCCCAATTCAAATTCTGTAATGCAATTTCCAATACCCACAACTCAGCTCTTCAGCATCTGCCAATCAGATACATGTTTATCTTACTGATATAGATATAGATACAGGAAAGGAAGAGATAGACATGATAGAACATACAGCATTGGACAGTATGCACACACTATGTAATAATACAGTACAGTTATGATGATGAAGTACCTGTAGTAACACAACATCCCCATCTCCTGGATGAAGCACTGAGAGACTCACCTGTGTAATGTTCAGACAACCTGCAGCCCCAGTCTTGCTGGGAGATATTAATACTGAGCGAGGAGGAATCTGATTGTTCTCCCAGCAGGTTTCTATCAGTCTCTAAAGCCCAACAGACCTAGATCTTTGCCAAAGATAATAATAAACTTTCCAGACTTCATGAACTAATTGAGAAACAAGTTTGAAAGTTTTTCAAAGTCCTTAACAATCCACAAAAATGTTTTTTTTTAATATAATGATCAGATTTTTGCACAGATCTTCCAGATCCTGTCCCTGAGCCTGTAGTGTGATGTAGGTCAGACCTCCAGGCCCCACACTCTACGTTTCAAAGTTTTTTTGAACATTGACATTATAAGATTATAAGACCTGCCGCTCTGGAGCAGATCAGGATGTTATCTGAGGACTTGTAACAACCTGGAATTTATCCAGATATGTTACTGAATAGCAACAGAGGGTACTGGACTGACACCGCATCTTTATAAGGAAATGTTTTGGGTCCAAGCAGCAGTGTCAGCATGTCTCCTTCCACCTCGGGGTAGGGGGAGCTTCATACCTTCTAAATGCTACACCGGGATTGGGCAACATTCCTTCTGGTGAGCCTCGTCCTTCACCTAAAAATAGGTAGTGACAGTAGCAGTCAAACTGAGGCAATGACGCTTACCTTGGATGGACCAATAGGTGATGATGTGTAATCTCTGGCATTCATCAGTTGTTACATATATGAAATAAGTGAGTGGGATCTAGACGCGTACCACGTGGCCACGTTCCATCCTACCAAACGCCTCCAGCTCCAGTCACACGTGGTCACCAAAAGGCATCTACAAGCACATGAATTGCTTTTGTGCCTCCTGTTCATAGGCTGGATGCAAACTTTTAACCTGGGGGTGAGCACCCATCATTGGCCCATTTCTCTCACTCTCTGGCAGGACATTCTGTGCTAAAGAGCCAGAGGCACTGATAAAGATAGAATGTCATTGACAGAGGCCCATCTACCATGCAGCGTGTATCTTGGCCTGTCTGCTTTGCTGTGCAGGGGAACGGAGTCCATCCATGTCCATCGCTATACAAAGAAAATGTGCTGAGTAATCTCAAGTCTGATATTTTAAGGTCTCTCAATACATTAAAAAGACCATTTCTACAAAAAAAACTCAATTTAAAAAAAGTATTGATTGTTTAATCACAACATAATGTTAATAACACTAGTCTAAAGTAGCATTATCAAAAATGGCCAGTGAGCTTTATCATATTTATTTCTGTTAAAAGTAACAGAGATCCAGTTCAAAGATATAGAGACCTATAAGCCATGAACAGCCCTTTCCTGGCGATATGAAAGATCTTTTATCACCACATATCACAGTGATAAAGAATCTCTTATCCCACGACTTATCAAACAAGTACAGCTGAGTATCTCTGAGCTGCCATGGCAAAACAGGCTAGGAGAGGTAAGGGTTAACATACCGCTCCGCCGGGTCAGAATTTGCAGATGTGCTCATGCGTGGGCCGACTTGCCAGATTTGGGATTTCATTTTTTGAAAAGTTTAAAAATAGATAAACTTTGTTTTGCGGTAAACCTTAGATGTTAGGGTGAAATAAAGAAAGTCTTATTGCCAGCAAAAATTTAATTTTTCCAAGTAATAGGTATTTTGCACTGTAATAATTCTCCCTTTTAGTGCATGCAACTTCAGTGAGAAATCCCTGTCAGTGTCCTCATTAGATCAGCAAAATTATTAAACTCAGAAGATTGTGCTTACCTGCCATCCTCAGGCTTCTCCATACTGCTGTCAGGATTGTGGACAGAAGCTTAGATAGTAACGGTGGTAGACTCAGATCTTCCACTTCCTCCAAGCCCATTTGAACTGTGTGTTGGTTGCTTTGACAGTCTCTGCCTCTCGTGCTTTACCATGTTTATTAGCACTGTGTGATAATCAGAAATGTAAGAATTGTGGTTCAATTGACCTGAACAGATTGTTCAAAACTGGTTATCATGTCTATTTGATCATGACCTCAATAACTTCAGCACTTCTGCTTGAATTGCAAAAACAGACTGAGATGAAAATCTCTTTAAAGGGTGCAAACAGTCAGCATAAGTCCCCTAATGAGTTACTATTGGCTAGGATGTTGCCCATTCAGCAGCCTGCATAGTTGTTGATTGTCATGACATAGCTGTGGATTGCTTTATGTTGTTTGAAGCTCCAAAAGCATATTGGCTGTGTTTTTCATCTGGTGGGCAACTCCATTTTCAATTTTTATATTGGCAATAACCTAAAGTGTATGTAGCCCATTCTAATTTTTGCAGGATTTGCTAAACAGAGAGCAGATATTGCATGTCAGCATAAAACTTCATTGCACAATAGAAGCTCTGCACGCTATGGGAACAGCAGAGGAGCTCAGCCTTGTGGATAACAACTGGGGAGAAAATTGCAAGCTAAGTCTATCTATTGTCATAATGACCACCCCCATTTTCAATATCTGTATCTTAATTCAAATTTTAATAAGCAATGTCTGCCACTTCTTACTCTGCCTTTTCCTCAATATCTTTATTATTTTCAAATGTATAACCTTGTTCTAGCTCTTAAGGGTTGGTTAGTTGTACATTTTAGACCAATGGTGCTAACTTTGTTGTAGCTTAAATATTGACAGTGCAGTTTGTGTCTACTAGTGACAAAGGTAAATGAATGTCTTACTTGATGATCAAATGCTGCTTTTGTTTGTGCTTCTGAGTTTGTGTCAATAGGAAACTACATGAGAAAAAACTACAACACAAGAAAAACCTATAATGGTGTTAGTACAGGATCCAACTCCAAAAACAACTTGCTAGGTTAAAAATAAGGAGAATGCTAAATTCTTACAACAGAAATAAGAGAGGCATCCATAAAATTCATAGAATGGGAATTTGAGATTATGGGCCTGATTCATTAAGGAAAGTAAAGCAAAAAATTAATAACTTTGCACCTTGGCATAACCATGTTGCATTGGAGGGGGAGGTAAATGTAAAATGTGATGGCAGATTTATAGTTGGGATGTTCTCGATCAATTTTAAATTTCAGTGTACAAAAAATCTATCAGGCATTTGTGTGCTACATGAAAAAACAAACAGTATTTAACTTATGTGCAAAATAAAAAGCTAATTTGCACCTTTTGCATTCTAACATGGCTTTGACCAGGAGCAAACTTACTATTTTTTTTTCCTTTCCTTTCCTTAATGAATCAGGCCTAATAAGTGTTATTATTTGTATACGTTATACATTACTTAATATTATAAACATTTAGTTTCCAAATAAATATTATATTATATAAAGGCTATAGAACACCAGATTCACCCTATATGGACCAGACCAAGTTTATTAGTCCTAAACCTTGCCCATATATATGTTGGCAGAACTAGGAGCAAACCTGGTGCTCATGGTCATTCCTCAAACCTGTAAATAATAACAAATTAGATTTGCATTCAATAACTGTTCATCACATGTGAGCACACACTATTGGGCATCCCACATGATATAAGCAAAATAATATGTATCATCACCAAAATGTCTTTTAATTGCGACCAATAAACCTTTATAGAATTGCATATTACTTTGGTCTCATAAAAAATGGTAAGTCTCCATCATATAATATGGATTATTTTGACTAACTACATGTCCTCCTTTATCGGAAGGTGTGAATTGTAGAAGATAAGAATTATTTCATATGAGGTTAGAGTATACAAAGCCTTTCATTCAGATTTATTTAGTTATAAAATAAGAATTTTCCCTTAGGTTATTTTTGGCACAGTTTCGTAAACTCATTTAGTACTAACTTGTAGAAACCTCCCATATATACCTCTTTGTGATCAAAAAGTGACGTAGCTGTCTGACCCAAAGTTTAGAAGTTCTGATGTAGAAAAGAACCAAATTTATTGATTTACATATACACAGACCATCACATATTAGCCTGATTAGAAGGCAAAGATTATACATTATCACATATAGTTTATAAGCAATAATCTTGGCAATCTTCGCAGAGCTTTCAGCTTGGCATTTACTTTTATTTTATAAATATTAATTATATTAACAACTGTGCCTCTCTGACTTAACAAAAAAATAACAAGAAGAGGCCATATTTCTGGTGTAGGAGACATTATTTATCTTATCAATGTTTCTAGATAATCACTGGTGCTAGTTAGTACGTATGGTATAAGCACATTCCTAGAGGCAAGGGGAATATTTTATATAAACATATTTATCTCATTACAATCCCAAGTACAGAGGACAGACCTATGTACACCATGGCTGCTAAACTCCTTTTTTTATCCAGATTGATATTCAACTTCCACAAAAGAATAAAAAGGTGATTTTCTCTTTAATCCAAGTGATGTCTTAGTTATGTAATCCGTAGTTGATTTAATCTTGACATTGCTCATACTTTGTTGAAGAGATTAATGTCATAAATGGGTTTAAATTCTGCAGAATCCAAGTGATAAAACAAAGGATTAATCTTGCCACAAACAGCCTGCCCCTTAGGACTGGAGACATGTAGATTTTACCCTTCCTCATTGACATCTGGACACACATTATAGCTATGATTTACTACTATTGTATGTAAGTGGCAGAGCTGGATTAAGGTTCTGGGGGGCCCGGGGCACTTAAGACAGGGGGGCCCCATATTGTCGAATATGGTATTCATTTTAAACAAATAAACAGGCAATGCTGTGTGCACTACTGTTAGGTGCATGCAGCTCTGCCTTCACAAGCATAACAGTGTGAAGTAGGACATACTTCCCAACTGTCCTTGTAGTCAGACCAAATCCTGACTAAGTGAGACAGTCACCCAAATTGTGGACAGTCCCACCATATTGAGAACAGTTGGAAGATGGTCCTGCTCTCTCCTACCTGCTGTTGTCACTTTCACCACCTGTGGCTGCTGGTGTCTTAAGCTCAGTTGCTGCTTGTGTAGATTCTGGGATGTCGGGGCCCTATTTTGAAACAAAAACCGGTACATAAAGTCCCCAAACAGTCCTCTTAATAAATCAATAGCACCCCATTTAATAATTAGGCCTCCCTCCCTGCAACCAGCCCCAAATTTGGAATTAAATTAAATTAATACTATTCACTTTTAATAATAGAACTATTTTCCCCAAGCAGCCCCGACATTAAATTAATAGCGTACACATTTAATAAACTTATTTCCCTCCCCACCAAACAGCCTGGTATAAATGAATAGCATTTACATGTAATAAATAAACCTATTTCTCAAAACCATTGCCAACATTTTATAATTCATATTCACATTTAATAAATAGCACTCCTTCTCCCCAAACTCAAGCACACATTAAATTCCTCACAATCACTCCACAAATAATTAACAAAATAACCTTACTATATGTAAGTATATATTGGTTATCCCTAACAGCCTAGTCCAGCTAAGCACTAGCAGGCCTGAATTTGTGGCAAGGCAACAGAGCTAGCATGGAGGCATATTACATTTTGTACATTATACATTTCCATATAAAGTAAGTGTATGTCCAGCTGAGGAGAGCTAACAGAATGAGTGGCCTTAATTTTGTCATTTTTCCAATAATGCCCACTTTTAGAAATGCTACTTCCCTGGGGCATGGAGAGAGGATCCACAATAAGTAGAAAATCTAGGTCTGAGCACATTGTACTTCTCTGTTCTCCATTTATATCCCAACATCCCACTCCTCAATCCTCTTCTTCATCTTAATCCTCTATCTTCCCTCTCACTCCTCATTCCCCAACTACTTAGCATCTTCAACCCCCTTCTCATCAGCGTTGGTTTCCCTTCCTGGGTTGTCACTCTGCAACCCCCTCTATGTGTATAATCACCCCCTCCTTGTCCATAAATAACCCCCTCCTTGTCCATAAATCACCCCCTCCTTGTTCATAAATCACCCCCTCCTTGTCCATAAATCACCCCCTCCTTGTCCATAAATCACCCCCTCCTTGTCCATAAATCACCCCCTCCGTGTCCATAAATCACCCCCTCCGTGTCCATAAATCACCCCCTCCTTGTCCATAAATCACCCCCTCCTTGTCCATAAATCACCCCCTACGTGTCCATAAATCACCCCCTCCTTGTCCATAAATCACCCCCTCCTTGTCCATAAATCACCCCCTTCTTGTCCACAATTATCCACTTCATTTTCATAATCACCTCCTCCTCTGGCTGAAACACAGACAGACACAGTCACACACACACACAGACATAGTGACACTCACAGTCACACACACACACACACACAGACAGAAAGTCACACACACAGCAGATATTAACTTACCTTATGCCTGACAGGCAGGGCAGCTCTTCTCTGCTCCTCCTCACACTGTCACGTGTCTCACACGGCAGCTAAGGAAGCCCAGAAGACTCAAAAAAAAAAAAAAAGCAAAAGCATGCTTGTGCTTATAGTGCCGACAGGGCACTTAAAAACGGAACCCTGTGCTGCCCCCAGTAGACTGACATTTGGGGGCAGCAAAAAGAGCCACAGCTGGTCCGGGGGGCCCCCTAAGAGATGGGGGCCCGGGGCACGTGCCCCCCCTTAATCCGGCCCTGGTAAGTGGTATGGGTTCATTATAAGTACTGATCTTATTTGTGCATCATATTGGACTCTCTCACAAAGTTGAAATGAAAAATCACATCAAGAGATACATTGGTAGTGATCTCATCTCATTAGAAGTAATAGCTGTTGGGGGGAAATCTCCCCTTCTTAATATTCATTCAAGCAGACAGACATCTCACAGTTTGGAGCTCCCCACATTTATCCGGGCGTTAGCACAGCAAACAGCCATAATGATCTATATAGTCATAAGTGACTGATACCTGTCGAATTGTCTACCTCTGAGTCAAAGCAGACAGTATGACATCATTACTGTGGGGATCTGCCTAGCTAACTTGTAGTAAAGTGCCAGCTTGGAAAAGCCCCAAACAGGAAGAGATAATACCAGCCAATCCCTGCACACGCAGAAGGACCAATGAGGCAGCTTCTAGAACTCCACAGGGGGACATCCCTGCCTGCAAAAGTCAGCTTCTAGAGCAGCAATGTGGCATTCACTACCTAGTGACACCTGAGTCAGACAGGTGTTGAGATTAAAGTCTGATGGCTGGCAGGAAGGGTCAATCAGTCCTTGGAAGATCTGCCTGAGATTCTACTTTAAAGGACTATCTGTGGGGAGATACCACCCGGAGAGTGGCTACGAGACTGGCGAGCAAAATCCATGTTGTAACCTGTATGTTGGCTGTGCCACACTATAGTACGTATTGTTGAGGTTTATTCTTGCAGGTTTGTTTTAATCCTTATGTTAAATAAACCTACTTGTTATATTTCATGAGCTATTTGCCTGGGTGATTCTGAATCTCAGCTGGGCATAATAGAGCTGCCTTGTTAAAGACAGACCAGTCAGCTGTTCAGCAAAGGGATAATCCTAAACTCGGTATCCTCAAAACGTACATTATCTCCTTCATTCCAAAATGAACACATTTAGAGCATCAGAATCATCTTGCACTATGATTATTGTACTTGTGAAGGGGTGCCCCACGGGGGAGTTATCTCGATATCAACATGCAGGTAAGCCTGATTCCCTTGCAGCATCCTCTGGCATTGGTGAGAGCGAATTGGAAACAATTCCTTGTCAGCCAATCAGTGGTGAGGATAGTTCTCCAATCAGAGCTCACCTGAGGCCATTTGAATTTGGCGCTTCAGTGGGTAAATTGCATCTTGCTGCATTGTTAAGCCCCACCCCCTGCACTGGTCGGATTATACTGTACAGGAAGCCAGAAGAAGAAGATGACAGCAAGAGAAAAAGAGGTCAAAAGTAGAGGCGCAGGAGTGTAACGAGGACATAAGAGAAGACGCTAGAAGAAAAGGAAAAAGAAACCACTGCAATCAACAGAAATTAGCCAATGAGGATGGAAGAAAACAGAGTTTTTGAAGAGGGGCATAAGGACTGTGGTACCAGTAGGATGTTGCAGATTTATTTTATTTCCTCATAGGGTGCAGTGGTTTCAGGCTTAGAAGCATGCAGGATTTTTTCACGAAGAACATTGTTAGGATCTGGGCGTTGCTGTTGTATTTTTGATGAAGCTAGCACCAGAGGTTTTAGTATATAATAGCCCGGTAGATAACTCTGTGGGTGATGTGTGAAGCTCTTTTCCCAGACGTCAATCCTGGGAGTTGCAGATGACCATCAAGAGGAGATGGTGACTTTCTGTTGAGTATCATCAAATGGTTTCAACTTCCTCTTAGAGGGGCCCTCACCAGCAAGTCAGTGAGTAAGATATTTGGGCAGGAATCTTCCCTGTCCTAAATATCTGAAGGCCCACGCCCAAGAATATACCAAAATCAAGGCGTCGGCAATAGAAATAGAGTGCAGGATCTTCCTGCCACTTTGTATTACTGCAGTCAAATAATTGCTGCGGTTTCTCCCTCAGATCGAAGCAGTGTGTTGCTTTGGATGGTTGGTGGACAAATTGTGATCAAATAAGAACTCTGTACGTCTGTCATTTCCAGTAGGCGTCACATACCTGTAATATTTTGCTTATTTAAGGTTTTCCATCGGAAATATCTCTTGAACATACTTTATGATATATTTATTGAATTCCGCAAAAATATTAAACAGATACAGAACAGAGGAAGGAGAAAGGATAAACCTTTATTTAGTAAAGAAATGTATTCATCAGTTAAATCCTATGGTAAAGCAATACCTAATGGGTTGATTTGTGTTTTTTGCTACTTTTTCTAACACCTCCTCTTCTTCTGATCTAACATCTCTTGAACATTTTGAAATATATCATTCCACATTAGATAAATTGGACCTGTAAGTATTAATGTACAAAGAGCACATTGCTGCAATGTTGTTCCTTGCATAGAATCATAGCTTTTCCATTTTCACAGTGCTACAACATTAGGGGGTAAATGTATCAAGCTGAGAGTTTTCCGGCGGGTTTGAAAAGTGGAGATGTTGCCTATAGCAACCAATCAGATTCTAGCTATCATTTTGTAGAATGCACTAAATAAATGATAGGTAGAATCTGATTGGTGTTTCAAACCCGCCGGAAAACTCTCAGCTTGATACATTTACCCCTAGGAGTGGTTTTCGTGTAAAGAAATCCAAACAACAAAAATGATGTCATCAGTAGTAACACCACAAACTAACACGGATAGCAGAAATATGTTTCTCATGTGCTTAGTTTTTTTTCCTGGGACAGGTATGTTTAAGATAATTTGAGCATTTCAGTGATGCCTGCTTTTACATGTTACACTATAAAAAAACATAAAATAAGAATTTAGTCAAACAAAATAATATAAATATAAAGAAAAAAATAACTAAAATATAAAGAAAATATATTAAATATTAAATATAAGAAAAAAAAATAGTTGAACTCTTCACCACTAGATATTATTGTGTGGTAAATATTTTTCACACAATGCAACATTTTTAGTATAAATAATAACCGTCTTATTGTGTGTTCCAGGCAAAAATAGCACGTTAGACTTTTAAATGTCTATATTAAGACAGGATTGAACCATGAATTTCACTAAAAATGTGTTTATTCTACTTACAGGAGACATCACCTACCCTCTATGACGTGGCTCCTCACTCAACATTTACATGCAGTCACAGAGCAACAATTCAGCAAATACCTCCAACTGATTGCTCATAGAATAACATGTTTGAAGTTTGGTCTGCTCCAAGCCTGTTACCAGTGCCTTGATTGCTCAGAAGGAGCTCTCATGTTATAAGTTGTATGGGATATAGTTACTCTGCGTGTCAACTGGAATGGGGTGCCTATTGACGAGTTGGTGAAAATTGTGTTGGTGAATGAAGGGATCATTATCTCAAACCTTCTGCCATGGAAAGCACCAGAGGATCAGAGACCATCATTATTCAACAATTTTTCAGTAGTAATCCCAACATCAATTTACATATTAACAAATGAAAATACTAGATAGTTGTGCTCTTAAATTTTGAACAGATATTTCTTCCAGCTGAATGTTGAACCCATGTTAAAATATGTTATAATGTAAGGGGCAAAATTTATAGCAAACATATTCAACATGGCCATATAATGTATGCTGCAAAAATTATCCTCAGCTATAACCTATATTTTTTTTATATTTTTAACAATGAATAATTTGAATGTTTAAAAAATGTACATTATAAACTCTGGTTTAGATATTTAAGATGTATAAATAATTTAAAAATGACATCATACATGTGTGATCTAAAATAAGGAAAAAAATATTTTGATATTTATAGAAGTGTATTTAGAAGCCTCCAATATTACGATGCACCTGGCTCCATCAAAGCTGACCAGTGAAGGCTGTTGGAGCAGAGGAAGATGAGGAAGCCCCTGATTCATGTGGTTGTGGCTCACCAGGGCCAGATGAGTACAGCTGGCCATGCTCTATGTTGTAGGAGCCAGGAGAATGAGGAAGGTCACAAGGGCTGAGCCAATCTCTTTATTATACTGATGTTTGTGTAGCAAGAACCCACTCTCCTAAACGAAGTTAACTATAGTTTATTCTTCATACTGCGATAGTATTTGATCCATGGACTGTTTCGCTGCAGCTCAGTGATCCTCAATAGTCTTCAGGAGTTGCACTGTGTCAGGTTTGCGAACGGAGGCTGAAATAGAAAAAAAGGCAGACTCAGATGTTCTAATCCATCTCAGGCTGTTTAAACTGTTTATATTCATTGTCATGTCACCCCTACAGTGTTTCTCAAACGCTTAAAATGAAATCAGTGTTGAGAGATGATTGATTAACTGCTTGGATTGGACTCTTGGTTTATAAGACTGTCTGTACTACTGACTAATTGCTTGCTATAGAGTTTGCTCACTTGCGTTCAATATCAGTTTGAAGTCTACTCATGTTCTCCCCTGCTTATTCTGACTATTCTGTCTTGCAGCCGCCCCTGACCATGGTTTGTGACCCCAAAATATTCTGTTATCCGTCGGCCCAAATTTTGGATTTTTGGATATTCTTGTCCATTCTTTTCCACAGAATTTGCATCTTCCACAATGAATTAAGACGTAGGCATCAGGAAATTATTGGCCATTAAATTGGAATTTGAGGAATGGAAGAACTGGCTGGAAGAAGTGATCCATCAGTTCATGTTGTACACTCTTTGCAAAAACCTACAATATATTATATATAAATAGTACCTATCATTCCAGGTCCTGTATTGTTTTTGCTTGACCTGAAGCTCTGTCTGGTCTTCTGCTTTTTACTAGGGGTGTGCACCGGGCACTTTTAGTGTTTTGGGTTTTGGGTTTTGGGTTCTGATTAGCTTGAGGTTTTGGGTTCTGATTTGTTTTGCCAAAACACCTGACAAAAGGTTTTGGTTCTGATTTTGGGTTTCGGATTTATTTTTAAAAAAGCATAAAAAGCGCTGAAATCCTTTTTTTTTGTTTTTTTCCACTCCTACGCTATTATTAACCTCAATAACATTCAATAACAATCATTTCCACTAATTTCCAGTCTATTCTGAACACCTCACACCTCACAATATTGTTTTTAGTCCAAAACGTTGCACCGAGGTAGCTTTCTGGACTGCGTAGTGGAGTGGGCCCGGTACCCAATTTGGTACCGGTGCCACAATACCTCCGCCTTCAAATGATCTCAATTCCACTGCACAGCTGCCTGCTCCTACATCCTCTGCAGCATATACAGGATGTAGTTCGAGCGCGTCAATACCTCTTGTTTTTGACGATGACAGGTCATTTTCATTAATTTTGGATTTGGCAGCAACAGTCAACATTTTTTAATATCTGATACGCATCTATCTGGACTGCGTAGTGGAGTGGCCCCGGTACCCAATTTGGTATCGGGGCCACAATACCTCCTCCAACTGGTCTAAATTCCACTGCACATATGGCTGCTCCTACATCCTCTGCAGCATATAGAGGGTGTAGTTCGAGCGCGTCACTACCTCTTGTTTTCGACAACCATGGTACAGAGCGTTCATCATTGAGATCCCATCAAGTATGTCAAAGACAGACAGCGTCGAAGTGTTATTTGTTGACTTTGGGAACAAAAAAACTGTCCCTGTTGCAAATCTTCGTGCAATGAAGAGTGACTTTTTCATTTAAAGGCTCAAGCTTTCAAGTGTAGTGTTTATAACATCATTACACCAACAGGTAAAAACCCTTTTAATTGGGATAATGGAGCCACAAAGGAAATTGCCCATATGTAATGCCTGCACAATATTACTGGCGTTGACACCACAAATCCCCAGGAGAGTCTAAGTGGGGTAAGCCATCAACCGTCTAAATCCCACTCCACTGATGGCGGACACCGGACGCACGTCTAACACCAACATAGCTGTTAAGGCCGCAGTTATCCGCTTTGCCATAAGATGGCTACTGTCGTACTTTGTGCTCATGGCAAACAACTGTTGGATGGTCACATAATGCCAAAAAAAGATTTGCAAGATGGAATTGTCCTTGGGCCCTCCCACCCACCCATATGTTGTTGAAATAGGACATGCGCACTTTAACAAACCAATCATTTCAGCGAAAGGGCCTACCAAACTGTGGCTGAAATGATTGGTTTGTTTGGACTCCCACAAAACGAGCTGGCAAAGAAAAAAAAAGGTGCAAGATGGAATTGTCCTTGGGCCCTCCCACCCACCCTTATGTTGTTGAAATAGGACATGCACACTTTAACAATTCAATCATTTCAGCAACAGGGCCTACCAAACAACTGTGGCTGAAATGATTGGTTTGTTTGGGCCCCCACACCAAAAAAGCTATTCATCTCTCCCTGTACAAACTAAACAGGCTCTACTGAGGCAAGATGTCATCCTCATCCTCATCCTCTGATTCCTCTCCCCCTTCAGTGTGTACTTCCTGATCCTCACACATTATGAATTCGTCCCCGCTGGACTCCACAACCACAGATCCCTCTGTAGGATCTGGAGGGCAGTGCTGTACTTGATTGAGGAATTGATAATTCATTTTTATGAACATCATTTTTTCAACGTTCTGCGGAAGAAACCTCCTTCGCCGCTCACTGACCAGGTTCCCTGCTGCACTAAAAACTCTTTCCAAGTACCCACTGGAGGGGGGACAACTCAGGTAAAATAGAGCCAGTTTGTACAGGGGCTTCCAAACTGCCTTTTTTTCCTGCCAGTAACAATATGGACTGTCTGACATGTCTATTTGGATGGTGTCAGAAAAATAATCCTCCACCATTTTTTCTATTGTGACAGCATCCAATGCAGCGACAGTATTTTATGGAACTACAGCAATAATGAACGTAGAAATAGAACTGGCAGTTCCTATTTTTTGAAACTACAGAAATAATGAACGTAGTAATGGAAATGGCAGTTCCTCTTTTTGGGAACTACAGAAATAATGAACGTAGTAATAGAAATGGCAGGTCCTCTATTTTGGGACTGCAAGAATATATTGCTCTATAATATTTTTTATACTTTTTCAATTATTTTTTTATTTTTTTAAAAAAAAAACATTTTTTATATTTTTTGGAGATTTTTTTTAAATTTTTTATAAGATTTTTGGCTAATTAACAAATTGATATGGACTTATTAGAAACAAATACAGGACAAAAGCACCACTGGGCTCAGCAGCACAGACACTGGCCAAAGCACCACTGGAATCAGCAGGACAGAGCACTGGAAAAAGTACTACTGCACTCAGCAGGACAAAGCATCACTAGACTAAATAAATCAGCAGGACAGAGCACTGGACAAACTACTAATTCACTCAGCACCACTTTTGTAAAGTTATCAGCAGGACAGAGCACATCAACCTCCCTCTTCAGTAACCACAGGGAGAATGAAAATGGTGGCCGCGAGCGGGGCATTTATGAGATCCGAGTCTCGCGAGATCCGTCGCGAGACTTGGATGTCATAGCCTCAGTTTGGATGCATTTGGCGCCCAGGAAGTTCCCGAACAGTGCTCGGATCCCGTCGGATCCGCACTGTTCGGGTGGGCTGGGATTAGCCAAATCCGAGCCCGCTCATCTCTACTTTTTACCCAGGAACAAGCTCTGATGGAAGAGATACATGACAACTGATTATTTGTCCTTGAGAACCTTAGATAGGTTATCTAAAATGAGGTTCATGATCTCAAGATTTCAACACACAGTGCATTAAAACCAAGAACTGTGGTGGCCATCGATTCTTGCAAGGAATAAGATTACTAGAAAAAAGACAATTTTATGTCTATGCCTGTGCCCACAAGACCTTGGACACATCTGTCAATGGAATTTCTAGTAAACCTACCTCCCTTAATAGTATATGGGCTGTTGTGGACAATTTTAAAAAGTCTCTTTGCATCTATGAGGGGTTTACAATTGGCTAAAGTACAAACCTCTGTGTTTGTCCAGAATGTTGTCAGACTCAATTGTTTTCCTGTTTCTGATAGAGGCTCTTTGCTTGTGTCTAAATTTTGGAAAGATTTTTTTGTATAAAGTTAAGTATTAACATGTCATCTTTCTCTGGCCATGACCCTCAAGTCAACAGGCATACAGAATAAATCAATCAAACCCTTCATCATCATCATCATCATCATTTATTTATATAGCGCCAACATATTCCGTAGCACTTTACAATTGGGGACAAACATAATAAACTAATAAACAAACTGGGTAAAACAGACAAAGAGGTGAGAAGGCCCTGCTCGCAAGCTTACAATCTATGGGACAATGGGAGATTGACACATGAGGTTAAGTCTACATTTTGCATTTTGGCCCAGCCAGACTGCAAAGGTAAAAGTGACTCATAAGCTAAATGAACCCGTCACACAACAATGTTGGTCAGGGGGCAGCCGTCCCGCGTGAAACTGTGTAACAGGCTAAAGGTAACGAGGTTAAGAGGGTGGCCGAGGAATATTATAAGCTTGTCTGAAGAGGTAGGTTTTCAGCGAACGCTTGAAAGTTTGTAGACTAGAGGAGAGTCTTACTGTGCGAGGGAGAGAATTCCATAGAGTGGGTGCAGCCCGAAAAAAGTCCTGTAACCGGGAATGGGAGGATGTAATGAGGGTGGATGAGAGACGCAGATCTTGTGCAGAACGGAGTGGCCGAGTTGGGAGATATTTTGAGACGAGAGGAGATGTATGTTGGTGCAGCTTTGTTGATGGCCTTGTAGGTTAGTAAAAGTATTTTATATTGGATTCGGTACAAAACAGGCAGCCAGTGTAGAGACATACAGAGTGATTCAACAGAGGAAGAACGATTTGCAAGGAAAGTCAGTCTTGCCACAGCATGCAAAATAGATTGTAGGGGTTTAAGTCTGTTTTTGGGAAGACCAGTAAGGAGGGAATTGCAATAGTCAATGGGGGAGATGATGAGTGCATGAATTAAGGTCTTTGCAGTGTCTTGCGTGAGATATGTGCGAATTCTGGAAATGTTCTTTAGATGCATGTAGCAGGATTTAGATATAGCGTCAATGTGGGGAACAAAGAATAAGTGTGAGTCAAGGATTACACCTAGGCAGCGAGCTTGTGGGGTGGGATTTATGGTCATGTTATCAACAGAGATAGAAATGTCAGGTATGCTCTTGTTGGCGGGTGGGAATATTATTAACTCTGTTTTAGAAAGATTAAGTTTGAGTTGGCGAGAGGACATCCAAGATGAAATGGCAGAAAGACAGTCAGTTACACGGGACAACACAGATGCAGAGAGATCAGGAGAGGATAGATAGATTTGGGTATCATCCGCATAGAGATGATACTGAAAGCCAAAGGAACTTTTTAGATTTCCAAGAGAAGCGGTATAGATAGAGAACAGCAGAGGACCTAGCACTGAGCCTTGTGGTACTCCAACTGATAGGGTAAGCGGAGCAGAGGTGGCTCCAGAGAAATTAACAGTGAAAGAGCGATTAGAAAGGTAGGATGAGAACCAGGATAGAACAGTGTCTTGAAGCCCTAGGGATTGCAGCGTTTGCAGGAGAAGAGAGTGGTCAATGGTGTCAAATGCAGCCGAGAGATCCAGGAGAATTAGGAGAGACAACCTTGGTCAACGCAGTCTCTGTGGAGTGTTGAGAACGAAAGCCAGACTGAAGAGGATCCAACAGGTTGCTAGCAGAAAGAAAGCATGTGAGGCGAGTGTAGGCAAGTCTCTTTAGAAGCTTGAAGGGGCACGGCAGCTGAGAGATGGGACGGTAATTTGATAGAGAGTTTGGGTCGGGAATCTTGTTTTTTTAGAATATGAGTAATCACTGCATGCTTGTATAGTGATGGAAAGATGCCAGTAGAGAGCGATAGATTACAGATTTGAGTTAGAGGTGAAATGAGCACAGAAGACAGGGATCTACCAATTTGCGAGGGAATAGGATCAAGAGGACAGGAGGTAGAGTAGGAAGATAAGAAGAGCGTAGAAATTTCCTCTTCATTTGTGGGGTAAAATGAAGAGAGGGTGTCAGAGGGTAGTGGGAAGGAATTGAGCCGATTGCTTGTCAAGGAAGAGGATACCATTTCTAGTCTGATCTTTTCAATCTTGTCCTTGAAGTAGGAAGCAAGATCCTGAGCACTGATAGTAGATGGAGGGTTCGGGGTGGGAGGATTGAGAAGATATTTAAATGTATTGAAAAGGCATTTGGGGTTAGAAGCCTGAGCATAGATAAGAGATTGGAAGTATGTTTGTTTTGCCATGTCCAGAGATTTTTGATAGGAGTGGTAGACAGAAGTATATGTGAAGAAGTCATTAGAGGTGCGAGATTTACGCCATTGACGTTCTGCTTTACGGGACAGTTTTTAAAGATTTCGTGTTGCTTTAGTGTGCCACGGTTGACATCGAAGTCGACATGTAGTATGTAGTGTCGCTGGAGCCACTTGATCAAGGGCCGTTTCTAAGGTTTGGTGAAAATGGGGTACTGCCATCTCAGGGGATGAGAATGTAGAGATAGGGGAGAGAAGGTGTTGGAGAGAGGTGGAAAATTGTTGAAGATTAATAGAATTCAGATTTCTGCGGGTATGAGGAGGCTTGGTAGAGTTAGACAGTAGAGAGGTTAGAGCAGTGGGGGTGAGTGAGTAGCTGATAAGGTGATGATCTGAGAGGGGGAAGGGTGTGTTAAAAAAGTTATAAACTGAGCATAGTCTAGAGAAAACAAGATCAAGGCAGTGGCCATCCTTATGAGTTGATGATTCAATCCACTGGGAGAGTTCAAGTGAGGAGGTTAGAGAGAGTAGTTTGGAAGCAGCTTTGGAAGGTGAGTTATCAATGGGGATGTTGAAATCACCCATGATGATGGTGGGGATGTCTGAAGATAAGAAGTGAGGGAGCCATGCAGAGAAATCCTCAATAAATTGTTGGTGTGCTCCAGGTGGACGATAGATCACCGCAAGACGTAGAGAGAGTGGATTAAAAATGCAAATAGCATGTACTTCAAAAGATGTGAACGTGAGTGATGGGACATTTGGTAGAACTGTAAACGTGCACTGTGGGGAGAGAAGTAGTCCAACCCCACCTCCTTGTCTGCCTTCAGGTCTGGAGGTTTGGGTGAGATGGAGGCCACCATGTGAAAGTGCTGCAGGTGAGGCAGTGTCTGATTGCATGAGCCATGTTTCTGTTATTGCCAGAAGGTTGAGATTTTTTGAGAGGAAGAGATCATGAATGGATGTAAGTTTGTTAAAAACAGATCGTGCATTCCAGAGGGCACATTTAAAGGACTTTGTAAGAGAGGGGAGACAGGTGATGTGTTTGAGGTTCGCTATAGAACGGTAGTGCTCTGATGTATGTGTGTGTGAGGAGTGTGGGGGACCTGGATTAGGTGATATATCACCAGCTAATAGAAGCAGAGTGAGAGAAAGATAGGGAAGGGGTAAGATGTGTGACTTTTTATTTTATGGCGACAGGTGGAGGTTGTACTTGTTAGAGATAATAAATAGGACAGCAGTTCATGGGTGTTGACTATAGGTGAGTGGAGTAATGCAGGTGCAATATGAACAAATGTTTGTGTTGGTGGTGGGGTGAAAGATGACACAGTCCTAAAGATCATGCCATGAAAAGAGACCAAGAAAAGCAATTTGTTCCACATTGTGATAAAAGGAGTTAAAGGCAAAAAGTTAGGGGATTTTAAAGAATTACCTCTTTGCAGTGTTCCATATAGAAAGGCAAGTAATGCAGAAATAGGCTGTGGCAGATGTAGCTTATTGCTGGAAGTAAAATCCAGTCAAATGTAGTCCAATGTTTGTCCAACTGCGTTGTCTAAATGTGCATTTTCATTCACTTTAAATAATACATCAGGTGTTTTGGCTTTGATTTACAGGACAGAATTAGCTCACAATAATGTGGAATATTCCTTGTCTTAAGACTCCCCTTTTTTATAGGTCTATGGATATCACCTAAAGTATTGTTTACTTTCCCTGGTATGACATTATGATGTTTACGAGGTGGGTCATCTCTCCCGAAGTTTGAGAGCAGCTTGAAGGAAGGTGCAGCTTCTTTAAACCAATCTCTCTCCCAGATTAAGAAATTTGCTGATCGGCACCGAATGGGAACCTTTAAGTTCAAAGTAGGAGACAGAGTTTGGTTGTGCTCTTTATCAGTGTGTTGTTTGCTTGTTGTTTAAACATCTTTGTTCTGACTATTCTTTGTCTGCCACTCAACCTGACCACGGTTTGTGACCCCACCAATTCTGTTAGGTGCCTGGCCTGAACTTTGGATTCATTATGACTATTTTTGCCTTTTATATTACTGGTTCATTGCTTGATTACTTTATATATTCCTTGACTTTAGTCACTACTCTTCTGTCTGTATGCACCAGTACTGCAATTAAACCTATACTATTGCACACAAGACCTGGATCAACTGAATACCATCATTTTCAAATGTCACATTTGAAAAATAAGATTTAAATAACTTCATCTGTCAGAACCTTTCTCAATAGCAAGGGCCAGGGGTATAAATGAGTTAAAATAATAAATCCCTTGATAAATATTCGTTGGCCTTTTATATATCCATTACATGTGTATAATACATAGACTGTATGCTTACATATATTTTTATTAATCATACCTAGTTTTTAATGTCTGTTAAACAGTTTGGGCTATAATTTATACATCTAACAGTGATGCTTTAAGTAAAAACCCAAATTGTAGATTTATATATAAATACTCAGTAGCCACTTTATTAGGTACATCTTTCTAGTACTGGGTAGGATTCCCCTTTGCCCCAGAACAGCCTGAATTCTTCATGGCATGGAGTCAACAAGGTGCTGGAAACATTCTTTAGAGATCCTGGGTCATGGTAACATGAGAACATCACACGGTTGCTGCTGATTTGTCGGCTGCACAAACATGCTGAGAATCTCCTGTTACAGCACATCCCAAGGGTGCTCTGTTGGATTGAGATCTGGTGACTGTGGAGGTCATTGGAGTACACTGACCTCATTGTCATATTTTGTTGAACCAGCTGGAGATGAGGAGTTATTTTTGACACGTAGCTTTGTCCTGCTGGTAGAAGCCATTAAAAGATGGGTAGACTGTGGCCACAAAGAGATGCACGAGGTCAGCAACGCTACTCAGCTAGGCTGTGGCATTTAAACACTGGTTGATTGATTAAGGTGCCTATTGAGTGCCAAGAAAACATGTCCCATTTACCACCACCAGCACCCTGTGCTATTGACACAAGGCAAGATGGATCTATAGATTCATGCTGTTTATTCCAAACTGTGACCCTACCATCTGCATCAGGCCAGGCAATGTTTTTCCCGTTTTAAACTCTCAACATTTGTTGAGTCTGTGCCAACTGTAGCTTCAGTTTCCTGTTCTTGGCTAACATGAATGGGACCCAGTGGGGTATTCTCCTGCTGTGGCCCATCCTCTGCGAAATTTGACATGCTGAGTGTCCAGAGATGCTTGTCTCCAGAACACTTTTGTAATACATGGTTATTTGAGTCACTGTCACCTACCTGTCAGCATGAAACTGACCATTCTCTTCTGACCTCTCTCATTAGAAAGGTGTTTTTTCCCACAGAACTCCAGCTCACTGGATGTCTTTTGCTTTGCACATAATTCACTGCAGACCTCATTTTTTCCCCATTCTGGTGTTTGGTCTAAATATCAACTGAACCTCTTGACCATGTCTGCATTTTTGTATGCATTAATTTGCCACATGATTGTCTGATTAGATTTGTAATGAGCAGTTGTACAGGTTTACCTCATAGTGTGCCCACTGAGTGTATACACTAAATACAGTTCATAACATGTTAGACCCCTAATTTTAGGATTCACAAGTGGAGGAGGTGGGAGTGATTACTATTTTATATATTTAAAGCAAATATGACCCTTACTGGTCCAGTGAATTTGTGCTGATAGAAGATTTTCAATGTCCACCACACCGACTTCATCAATTTGCTGCTGATCTACAAGTCTAGAGAGCCCACAACCAGTCACTGTTTATGTGTAATTTCAGAGAGAATCTTGGTTTTTTGTTTTTTTAACTCAGCATAATTGTTGAATTATTTAACCTTGTATAAATAATGAACCCAGGTGCAGTATTTGCATATAAAAAACAAGTAATTTACAAACTGTTTATTGAAGCACTATCCAAACTATGACATTATACGTACTCGTTAGAAAAAACAGAGCAATCAATAGTAGACCAACTTGCAGCAAGTTTCACAACCTCCATGTGCTCGCAGTAAGAATGCTCTATGATGTTGGTCTTAAATGCAGGAAATCTCTTAATCAAAATGAAAAATGGACCAATCAAAAAAGAAGCTCTGACCAGCAACATGATGACCAATTTACCTATCATGTTATTGGTCATTGTGGAACCTCTGTGGTGTTCACCTATTTGAGTTAAATTATAACTATTCGAGATTAAGTCCTGGAGACAACTGTGGCTAGATCACATAGAAATAATTTATTGTAGAATTTATTTAAATTAGTGGCGCAGGCGCCAATTTATATAATTGCAACTGTACTGATTTTCATACTGTGTTATATTTCTGTATTAGCAATGTACTGATTTCTGAGGCAATAGGCATATGTCAGAGGAGGAAATGTGTTTGTTTTTGAGTCTGTCTGAAGTCAGGTAATCTCATGTTAATTAATTCTTTTCATCTCAGAAGTGACAGACACCTGTTTTGGCCTGAAAGCCCAGCAGGAGATCATTATCTGTTGTAATGTTTTTTTAGAGAAACGGGAACCTGTCTGAACAATGTAGACTATGGATGCGTAAATTGCACTAGCTCCACGGTTTCTATCTTGTTTCACTGTAATCCAGTTGGCATCTTGAAATACTACAAAAGAAAAAGTGAGATACAGTTGTTCTCCTCTTCTTGATCTCAGTGACACAGTGGCAGATGGAGGCCACCGCATTGACCTGTTGTGTTATCTCCTCCCATATGGGGAGCTTGGTTCCCTCTGTGAGTTGCCTGGTGGTGTGGAGGATCTTTTCCACTATGGGCTGCACCAGCATGTCACTTTCTTTTAGCTGAAATTGGACTGGCATCGCTTTGTCGGGACATGGCTGGGGACAGGTGCCTCTTCCTCAGGCCGGAACATGTTTTTATCTGATAACCATTTTTAGGGATTGTATATGTTTTTATTATGTCTTATATACAGTATGATTAGACATGTTTGTGATTGTCGCAATCATATATTCATTCCAAATTTTGGTTCTACTTTTATTATTATGATGCAGCAATGTTTTATAGTTGTGCATGTGCAACAATAAATGTTCTAATCTGTAACGTGAATGTTTGCTTGGCCGTCATTTTACTTAATGGAATTTGGCAAGCTGTGGAGACACGTCAGTATACTTACATTGACAAGGACAGCCCTTGTCAAATCACACAGCCAATCAACTTAAAGCATTACGGAATTTGCTGGCGCTATATAAATAACTGTTGATGAAAATGATGATAATGATTGTTAAAAGTATGGAGATAGCGACCTTCAGCCATGAGGAGCTCACGCTCCTCACTGAGATTATTGACACCAAGCTGAAAACTCAGCATTCGTCAAAAGTGAGATTCATACAAGGGAGCTAAATTGCAAGTTCTCCATCAAGCAAATATAACTCTGATGGAGCCATTATCAGAACAGGAAGCCCGAACTTCTGGCGAAGCTCTGACAAAGGTTTAGACAGTGTAAGTTTGCAGCCTATTGTCTATGAACTGATTTGTATAAAATATGCCAAGTAGGTCACACTTTGACATTTTAAAGTAGTCTGGAAAGTATTATTAGTACAATGTGTGGTTTGATAGCTGCCCACCCACCTAAAAAAAAAAATAAGCAAGTTAAAAGCAAAAGGTTAACAAATGCTTTTATTGCTATGTACTAGTTCCAAGACAAAATCTGTAAACCACGAATAAAAAGTTGATAACAGAGGCCCAAGAAGAGAGATGGGGGCCTTAAAGGCACAAGAGGAGGAGGCAGGGCCATCAGAGGTCCAAGAGGAGGGGTAACAATAGGCTGTTGGCACGGAAATAAATAAATGTAGCATCTTGTACTCTTCTGTAGGCCTTATGTAAGTCCATGATAGCCAAAGCAATTGATGATGTAGGTGTGACTTCATACAGTGTGTAGGTGTTTGTATTAAATACATTGCATTATCTCAATATCTTATGCATTCACATTTTTGCTCTTTCTCTCCAAATGTGTATTTTCTTACAGGAAGTGTGTGAGACATTTAAATGTTTGCAAAGTGCACTCCTCTGGCATTCTGTAAAAAAAGTAAAAAAAAGACACACCCACCAACCAACCCACCCCCATTCAACAAATAATTATGAACGTGTAGTGTAATAATGTAATGATTAATTATTGAACAAAATTATGAATGTAACAATAATATGTTGCATTTGTTTCTTCTACAGATGCTTTGAAGGTTGACTTGTAGCCACCAGTTGGAAGGCACTGCTGGAGAATGTAAGTTCAGGGCCTTCAGCAAGAAATCCAAAGACATGCAAAGGAAATAACCTGCAATACTTCAATTTAAAGGAGGGCAGCATCTGATTTTTGTTGTTCTAAATTATAAATACAAATTATATTTTATTGTATACAAAAAATATGTTACAAATTAAAATCAATATAAATTATTTTTAAAAAAATATAATAAATACTATATATGCAATATTGTATGTTATTACGTGTAGTTAACACTTCTGCCTCACAGCGTTGAGGTCATGAGTTCGATTCCTGACCAAGGCCTTATCTGTGTGTGGAGTTTATATGTTGTATGTTCTCCCCGTGTTTGCCTGGGTTTCCTCCGGGTGCTCCTGCTTCCTCCCACACTCCAAAAACATACTGGTAGGTTAATTGGCTGCTATCAAATTGCCCCTAGTCTGTGTATGTGTGTGTGTGTGTGTCTGTGTATGTGTGTGTGTGTGTGTGTTAGGGAATTTAGATTGTAAGTTCCGATGGGGCAGGGACTGATGTGAGTGACATATATTCTCTGTACAGCGCTGCAGATTTATTGGTGCTATATAAATAAACAAATGATGATGATGATGATAATGGGAGGATACATTTTTCAGTAATGTGGCAAAAGCTGAACTTTACTTACTTTACTTTACGTAAACCTGTAGGTAGAGGAGGCTGCAGGTGTGGCTGATGAACACTTTAAGTACACCTGGCGCTTATCTTAGTGATGTTCAGCTGGGCGTTTCTTGAGATGACTCAGACTGAACATATACATCTATATATGCTTTTTCATGTGGGCATTTTCTCTGCATATTTTCATGTATAAATATGTCCAGCTGTAATTGAGGCCCTATGTCTATCAGCCAGCTCTGCCAACTGTCTATTTCCAGCAGAAAGAGGATCCGAGCACTTCCACCCTTTTCACCTTATTTATGAAGGACACCTAACAAGTAGCACAGTAATGCCTTGCTTCTGCTCTAGTGAACCTATATGAACTGCACTGCGCACATCAAAATGATCACCTAATCACTACCACAGGAAGATGACTCCAGAAGTACATCAGGTGTGTGTCAGAGGGGTAAAAATTTTAAACTTTGCACTGTGCAAAACTGCAACAGTCACATGAAAACTCCATTAACCAGTCAGATTTTCTCTTAAAATCCAAAGTTTAGCCTCATTTGTGCCTTAAATTGATCATGAAAGTGAAGGAGCATCTGGAATTTTTATTACATGTGTTGTGACATTGAAGCCCATCTGCACAGCAAGAATCACCCCTGAAAGTTCAGCCCTCTCTCATCTCCATAATCTCACTCCACAAAATGATACCTTGTTTTTGTACTGTGCAGCACCATTTCGGCTAATCCAGACTTTGAATGGAAGGCCCTCATTTCATCTAATACCTCCCATCAACTTGTACAAACTCCAGTTCTTCTCCAAATGCTGCCCTCTTGCCCTGTAAACCTATGCACTTAGGCATAAGTAAAATCAATAAGAACTGTGCTGTCAAAGGGGATTTAAGCAGCTCGTTGGATTGTGTCTAAAGAGCCAGACACAAGTGGTGCAAATTAGTTGTACTACCAAAGTGTGTTTTGTAAGTATTTATTGGTCACAAAAAAACTTCAATTAATCACGTAATCTTAAAGCAAATACATAAGATAGCAAAAAGTAAAATATAGCAAAATGTTTTAATTTAGTCTCTCCAATTCCTTTCTGATGCTCATGTGTTAATTGTAGTAAAAGTAGGTTTTATATGTGGCTGTCTTCTTTCTTTCCATTTCAACCATAGCTTCCCAGATGTAAGTGTAATTGATGCATTGAAGACCCTCAATATATATTCTACATTATTTCAAAATTCAAAGATTTTATTTTGAGGATCCCCAATATTCACAAAAGACTTTCCAAAATTGTTCTCGGATCTGCTTTGTCTTCATACCATACACAAGTGGATTTAGCATGGGTGGAACCAGTAGGTACATGTCAGAGAGTATAATGTGGATATAGGGTGGAATCCTCTTACCATACCGGTGAGATAGGAAAGAAAATATAGCCAAGACATAAAAAGTTAAAAAAATACAAATATGAGGTGCACAGGTGTTAAATGCTCTCAGACGAGAGTCTTTAGATGGAAGACTGAAGACTGCACGGAAAATCATGGAATAAGATATTAGAATAAATAATAAATCGCCACTAAGTATAGTAAAGGCCACAAATAACCCATAACCGCTATTTATTCTAATGTCAGCTGCGGCAAGTTTCACAACCGCCATGTGCTCGCAGTAAGAATGCTCTATGATGTTGGTCTTGAATGCAGGAAATCTCTTGATTAAAATAAGGCATGGACCAACCAAAACAGCAGCTCTGACCAGCAACACAATGACCAATTTACCTATCAGATTATTGGTCATTGTGGAACCATACCTGAGTGGCTGACATATGGCAATGTAACGGTCAAATGCCATAACAAATAACAACCCAGATTCAACGCTCGAAAAGGAGTGAATGAAGAACATCTGCAGAAGACATGAATCAAAGCTAATGAGCCTGGAATTGAACCAAAAGATACACAACACTTTAGGGGCCATGCATGTGCTAAGTAGGATGTCATTGGATGCCAGTATCGAGAGGAATATAAACATGGGCTTGTGGAGTCCGGGTGATGCTGAGATGACAACCAGTAGTGTGATGTTTCCCAGCATGGTGAGTATATAAAATATACAGAAGAAGATTGAGATCCATTTGTGGGCATTTTCTAGACCTGGAATCCCAACCAATATGAAGAAGTTGGGATAAAATGTGGAATTTAACATATTTCATTGTAGATCATCGATTCCACTTATATCGACCCTTACTAATATCTTGTAGCTACATATACCACTGGTGCTCCTTGGAGACGAATGCAAACAAAACATGAATTTATTTATAGAAAATGAACCTACAATTACCTATGAAAGCTCACTGGTGTCCTTAACTCACCACATATGCATAATGATTGAAAGGGTCATTTAGGAATGAAATCTGCTCTCCCTTTAAATGGTGTTGGGGTAAGCTATATATATATGTATATAGATAGATAGATAGATAGATAGATAGATAGATAGATATTATATATGGGTTTAGGTACGCTCTACTCTAACAGACAATACACTGCAGGATGTGACCATTACATGTGTGGAATTAAAAATATAAATTTACCATGATGTTATTAATGTCTATTGTACATAAAATTCATTTTACAGTTTCTCATGATAGCAAACACATGTTCTAGCTGCATACACAGCCGTCATCACCAGTAATCAGCATTTACACCCAACCTGTAGCTGGTGCAAGTGATAGAACAGAAAAACAACTTAGAGATGGCCACAGCTTGAGTCGGACGCTGCTTTGTGTGCTCGGACTTGGCACGCCCTTACTGTACATTGACAACATACATACGCCCAATCCCCTCCCAGTTCCGACCCCTAAAATCGTCAGGCTGTAGTAAGGGTCCTTTGCTCCCCCGAAGATGATTTGAACCTTGCTGCGTATAGTCCGGTTCTGGGCAGGCTCAGAGCGATTTTACACAAAATACAGCCCGCAACGGCATTTACGTACCTCAATGAATGTATTAATATCTGGGATGTGCTGTATGGTATTCACCACTGGTGTTATTGTGTAATCAATACTTTCCATTTCTATAGTTAAAAATATAATCTAACACATATTTTTTATTGTCTGTGTGAATCTATCAGATTAAATCTTAACAGGGAATGATAGAGGGGGTACCTGAATCTCAAGTATTTACTCTGTGTGTAATATAGGTTGAGGTGGAGACACTAACCGCTCAATTCTACCTAGTAATGGGGTGTTACATGTGTATTCCATGTGTTTGTGTGTAAGTCACTAGCTGACAACTTAATGTTTCATAAAGCAAAGATCTCTGAATATACAGATCAGTAATTACTGTTATATGTATGAAATATACTGAGCAAGAAACACAAGAATTATCAGCACAGAAAAGGTATCCCATTAATTATATATACAAAATGTTATACAAATAAGTAGAAAAATCACATAAACCTTCATCCAAATCAAATATATATATGTACATTATTATAAAATGTCACACACCTATATAAACAAACCATAAAATACAAGACTTAATGATGTGCGTCTTATATCAATGTCAGTGTGACGAGCAATCCTTACTCTCATTACTTTCCTATATATAGAGCATAGATCAGAAACAAGATTATTAGGGTAATAATTGACATATGCACGTTTTATTATATTCACTTAAAGGAGCTAAATGGACAATTTATAGAAGCTGTGCAGTATGTGTGTTATATGTCATGTATGTGTTATATTAGAATAAAGAATTGTGCAGGAATTCAGCCTGTACAAAGTAATAACAGAAATTACTTATATGGAATAATAATACAGAATTGATTTGTAAAGTATGTAACATGTTGTGTGTCCGGTCACTATGTGTTATTTATCTGAGTACAGCTCCCAATCCAAGCTAAATCCAAGTCAGACATAATATACTGATATTAGAGGGAGATACAGGAAAGGAAGAGATAGACATGACAGGACATACAGCATTGGACAGTATGATACACTATGTAATAATACAGTACAGTTATGATGATGAAGTACCTGTAGTAACACAACATCCCCATCTCCTCCCATCTCCTGGATGAAGGACTGAGAGACTCACCTGTGTAATGTTCAGACAACCTGCAGCCCCAGTCTTGCTGGGAGATATTAATACTGAGCGAGGAGGAATCTGATTGTTCTCCCAGCAGGTTTCTATCAGTCTCTAAAGCCCAACATATAATGAAGTTTCCAGACTTCATGAACTAAATGAGAAACAATTTTAAACATCTTTCAAAGTAATTTACAACTCAGAAAATTATTTATTGTGCATAGTTCTCAGGTTAGCCTTTCTGATCCTTTCCATGCAGCATCTCATAGGCAGTGATCATTAGGCACCACTCCTTTGTTTGGGAGATCGTTGGGCTACAACTTTGCAAATGGTGCTTTGCTCAGAGATTGTGACATCAAGGAAGTGGGGATTGGGACCCAGGGAGAGTGATGTTGTCAACTGGATGGGAGCGGAGGGTGAGGTGACAGGAGGCATTAAGAGAGCGGGAGCATAGGAACTTAGATTGAACCATGTAGACGGGGCAGGTAGAGGAAAAAGCGGATGATATTAGAGAGGATGCCAGATTCTGTTACCGGATAGGGGCAGTATGTTAGACGGGGAGGGGGAGATTTGGCTCCAGGTGATGCCATGATAGATTGAGTCTATTTTGTCTTTAAAGTAGTCATCCAGTGTGAGAGATCATTGGAGGGTTGGGGAAAGTGGTAAAGAAAGGGTGGGGTTTGCTGAACATGGCGGCAGTGTTGCATACCTTAGGATATCAGCCTGGGTGTGATCACATGACTTCCACTCACCTGCAGCTTAATCTGACACCTGTCCTAATTGGTCACTGCTGCTTTAAATACTTGTCAGGTTCACTAAACCATTGGCAGTCATAGCGTACACACGCTTGCTTCTCCGTGCTCCTGTTCCTGTGTATATCCTGTCTGATTTACAGTTTTGAACTCTGCCTGTGATCTGACCACTCCTGATTGTTGCTAGGATTGACCTTTTGCCTGGTGTTTGATGCTGTCTATTGTTTGTGAGACCACTTACCAGCCGCAGGATCTTGGTGCTGCTATCTGCTCCTATGTCAGCTGTGATGATCACACCAGATTTAGGGGCCTATTTATCAAAGATCTAACCCCCCTGTAATTTAGAGGCAAATCCCCGAAAACAACAGTTTTCAGGGATTAACCGCTAAATTACTATGGATTATAAATTACAAAGCATTATATCTCAGATATCTGCTGCTTTGCATCTCTCATCGTTTTACTGAGCACTCCCCATAACAGTTTATGGGAAGTGCTCAGTAACGCTATGTATTAAAGTCTTCCTAGAGAAGTTTTTCTCTTTTTCTACATGTTAATGTACGGGTGATGAAAAGAGAATGGAACATGGATGGACAAACGTGGTGCCTCTATGCTCTGCCCGACCTTCTCATTGTGTTGCACAGAAAACTAATTTAAATAGATCAATAACTTCTTCTAAAGCTGCTTCTGAGATCATTCAGAGCTAGTTCAATAAAAAGCAGATAAGACGTAGGGCAAAGTAGGTAGAAGATCTGTGTACATAGACCCTTAATGCTCATGTATGAGACATCTAATTGTACAGGTGTGAGGGTTGTCCTTTCAGATGATCCTGCACTTCCTGGAGTGATGTCTGTCTGGCTTATCACCCGTGTCAGTTCCTGATCTCTTTTATCTGTATTTCCCCATATGTTATTGGGTTATAGGGATTGACCTCCAAAATGAGAAGCTCCAGATACAGTTTCCATCACACACCTGCTGACCTCACCGTTCTAAAGGTAACAGGTCAGTGAAGAGTAGACATCACTCATGCATTCTGCTTATACGGATCCCTGCACACTCTGCCCCAGACAACAGGTTAAAAGAAGCTATTATATTTAACATATTAACGGATAAAGGATAACACAATTATATATCACATGTACAGTGAAAGTCACCTTAATGTCTATTCCATAATTCCACCAATGTACTAATGAGATCATGCCACATCCTATCTACTGTCCAGACAGCAGACGACAAACTGCTTCTGATTTACCCAGATCAGGTCCATCCAGTCTAGAGAGAAATGTATCTAAGCTGAAGTCCTAGAGTTTGAAGGGGGCTCAATCAAAACTTTCAGGAACAAATTTGCCCAAATAGGAGATGAAATAGACAAACTAGTTGTTGCTCTCCGTATAATGATAATGCTGTAAAGTAAACTCCTAAAACACTCGCTAACAATTTTCAATTCTTCCTCAAGTCAGGTAGTTTTCCAAGGGGTTAAATGAGAATATTGTTTATATATAAAACAAAAAAGCCCATTTCTTCCTTTCTAATATTATCTTACAATTGTGAAGAAGCTGCTATTCACAGATTAAATAAGTATCACTGTATAACTCAATCACTGCAGGGGATGGTATCATGACAAACTGTAATTGCAGAGCAGTCATGTGTGTATTCCATGTGTCTGTGTGTAAGTCATTATCGGGCAGCGTAACATTTCATAAAGGAGTATACGGATCATTATGTATGTGATATGCTGAGCAGGAAACACAAGGATTAGCAGCATAGGAAAGGTTTTCTTATGCTCATTACTTTCCTATGTAGACCATAAAATAGATAAGAGATTATTAGGGTAATAATAGCCATGTGCATCCTTCATTACATTGACTTAGTGCAATGAAGTTAACACCGTGTAGAATCTATGCAGCTCGTGTGTGTTATATGTCAGGGGCAGCTCATGTGTGTTTTATATGGCAGGGGAAGTACATGGGTTTTATATGTCAGGGGAAAGCAAATGATTGATTTATACAGAGGGTAAGATATTCATATTCTATGTACATGTATGGTCGAAATATTACTTTTATTATTCCCATCACATATTCTGTCTGGTCCCAAAGTGATCGCAATTAAGGTCGCTTTTCTATAAACTATTTGCTGGGACAGGCTCCTATCAGGGCTGCTACCCGGGGAGAACAATGTAAATAAATAGACATATTATATAATTTCTTATCAATGCAATAAGAAAAGAACTAATGTTTGAAAAATATGATGGATGATAAATAGAACCCCAAATACTGATACAGGAAAGGAAGAGATAGACATGACAGAACATACATCATTGGACAGTATGATACACTATGTAATAATACAGTACGCTTATGATGATGAAGTACCTGTAGTAACACAACATCCCCATCTCCTCCCATCTCCTGGATGAAGGACTGAGAGACTCACCTGTGTAATGTTCAGACAACCTGCAGCCCCAGTCTTGCTGGGAGATATTAATACTGAGCGAGGAGTAATCTGATTGTTCTCCCAGCAGGTTTCTATCAGTCTCTAAATCCCAACAGACCTAGACCTTAAACAAACATTATAATGAACTTTCCAGACTTTATGAATTAAATGGAAAACAATTTTAAACATCTTACGAAGTCATTTACAACCTAGAAAACTGTGACATGTTGTATAGTTCTCAGGCTAGCCTTGCTGATCCTTTCCATGTACCTGAGTGTACAGCATATTATAGGCAGTGATCATTAGGCACCACTCCTTTGCTTGGGAGATCTTTGGGCTACAATTTGGCAAAATTGTGCATAAGTCTGAGCTTGTCACACAAAGGCAGTGTGCTTTGGGGACCAGGAAAAGTTATGTTGTCAGGGAGATATTGGGGAGGATTTTGACCTATTGGGCCTGATTCATTAAGGAAAGCAAGGCAAAAAAAAAAGTAAGTTTACTTCTGAACAAAACCATGTTACAATGCAAGGGGTGCAAATCAGTTTATTATTTTGCACATAAGATAAATATTGGCTGTTTTTCATGTAGCACACCAATACTTGATTTCTTATTTGTACATTGAAATTTAAAGTTGATCCACGACATGCCCTACCCCAACTATAAATCTGCCATCACATTTTATATTTACCCCTTCCTCCCAATGAAACATGGTTTTGCCAATGGGCAAAGTTACTCATTTGTTTTCTTTACTTTCAACGAATCAGGCCCATTTAGTTCAAGATGCTATTGGGTCATCCAGGAGGAGATGCAGTTGGAAAACATGACAAAAGGTGAGAGGTCAGGAGAGGACAAGTAGATGTGAGTGTCATCAGTGTAGAGGTGATAGTGTAGCTCGAGGGAGCATATGAGTTCATCAAGAGAGGTACAGTAGAGATAAGTGTAAAGCACTGAGAACTGAGCCAATATGGATGAGATTAGAGAAAGGATACCAGACCCTGTCACCGGATGGTGGAAGAGTGTTAGGCAGAGTGTTAGACAGAGGGAGTGTGTGTGTGTGTGGGGGGGGGGGGGGGGGGTTGGCTGCAGGGGAGGTGCAATGATAGATTTAGTCTATTTTGTCTTTAACATTGGTTTCAAAGTCATCCGGGGTAAGTGATGACAGGAGGGTTGGAGGGGAACGGACAAATTAACGTTCGGGCCCCAGCATCTAGAGAGTCCCGGGCAATGCTGATTAACTCTGGGCTCCTGCTGGTTCCCCTAGCTGGTAGAATAATGTCAAAATATAATGTAAATATAGAAAAACAGAACATAAATATATGTATATGGTGATGTTGTCAACGGAAATAGAAATGTCAGGTAGGTAACTTCTTTTGGTGGGTGGGAATATTATTAACTCTGTTTTTGAAAGATTGAGTTTCAGTTGGCGAGAGGACATCCAAGGTGTAATGGCAGAAAGACAGTGAGTTACACGGGACAACACAGATTTTGAGAGATCAGGAGAGGATAGATAGACTTGTGTATCATCCCTGTCACTAATTATTATGCCATTGGTTGAACAGAAACTTGGGGAGATTCAGGTCACGGTATCTAGCTTACAAACCTCTATGGCTTTAATAACTGCTCGCTTAGACTCTAACGACAAACGTATGTCAGCTTTAGAACAACGTGTTAGCGATGTAGAGGACTCCCACACAGAGATGCTCGACACCTCTTTGTCTCTATACACTCTTTACTATATAAGGCCGAGGACCTTGAAAATCGCCATAAGCAAAACAATCTACGTTTTATTGGCTTATCCGAGTCGTTAAAGTCCCTGATTTTATTGATTTACTGCAGGATGAAATTCCTGAAATGTTGGGGATTAAAAAAGTTGACTACAACATCATTGTGAAACGAGCTCATATAACTGAGGGAGCGAGGCCAAGAGTGGTTATTGCTAAATACCTGAACTTTCTTGATAAAGATGACATATTAAGAGCTTATAGAAAGAGAGGAAATCTCACTTTAAAGAATGATAATATCCTGATTTTTCAAGATTTCTCCCTACAAATCTCTCAAATCCGCAGAGAATTCACTCCTTTATGTAAACTTCTTTCTGATAATCATATTCGCTTTGATTTATTGTTTCCAGCGAAACTTAAAATTATAAATGTCAAACGTCTTTGTTCGACGATGTTAATAAAGCTAAGGAGTTTATTCAAACTCTGAAATTAAATGATTGACAAATTAGACCATCATTTATTGTATTTTATTGTATATTATTGTTTTTTAACTTTTCTTTCTTTCTTACTGATCCTTTTGGTATTTATACCTAAAATGGGCGAGGCAATGTTATACATGCTAAGTAATTTGTTGCGATCTATAATCTGTTTAATTTTTTTTACTGTAATACCAGGAGGAAAATTTGATACATGTGATTTATGTTGGGTTATTATTGATTTGTTTGTCTACCATTACTATTATTAGATTGGTGTTCTGGGCAGGGCACCCCCAGTTCTTTACCCTCCCTAGTGTCAAACTCTTCCAAGCCTCCTCGTACCCGCAGGAATATCAACGCTATTGATTTTCAACAGTTTTCCATCTCTCTCCAACACCTTCTCTCCCCAATTTCTACATTCTCCTCCCCTGATCGGGCAGTACCCCATTTTCATCAAACCCTAGCAACTGCTCTGGATCACGTGGCTCCAGCGACACTACATACTTCGCGTAGAATTCGTTGCCAACCGTGGCACACTACAGTAACACGAACTCTACAAAAACTTTCTCGTAAAGCAGAACGTCACTGGCATAAATCTTGTGCCTCTAATGATTTCATAACATATACTGATATCTACCACTCCTATAGAAATGCTCTGGACACTGCTAAACAAGCATACTACCGATCTCTCATCTATGCTCAGGCTTCTAACCCCAAATGCCTCTTTAACACATTTAACTCTCTTCTGAATCCTCCTGCCCCAAATCCTCCAACTAACATCAGTGCACAGGATCTTGCTTCCTATTTCAAGGACAAAATAGATAAGATCAGGCTTGAAATGGTATCTCCCTTGACAAGCAATCTGCTCAATTCCTTTGTAGCACCCTCTGACACTCTCTCTTCATTTGATCCAACAAATGAAGAGGAAGTTTCTACTCTCTTCTCATCTTCCTACTCTACCTTCTGTCCTCTTGATCCCATTCCCTCACAAATGGGTATGTCCCTGTCTCCTGTGCTCATTCCCCTCTAACTAAAATCTGTAATCTATCTCTTTCTACTGGTATTTTTCCATCTATATTCAAGCATGTAGTGATTACTCCCATTTTAAAAAAACAGAATTCTGACCCTAACTCTCTCATAAATTACCGCCCCATCTCTCAGCTCCCATGCCCCTCCAAGCTTCTCGAGAGAATTGCCTACACACGCCTCACACACTTTCTTACAGCAAACAACCTATTGGATCCTCTTCAGTCAGGCTTTCGCTCTCAACACTCCACAGAGACTGCGCTGACCAAAGTTGTCAATGATTTGATCACAGCAAAAAAATAATAACCAATACTCTCTTCTAATTCTCCTGGATCTCTCTGCTGCATTTGACACTGTTGACCACTCTCTCCTCATACAAACGCTGCAATCCCTAGGTCTTGAAGGCACTGTCCTATCCCGGTTCTCATCCTACCTATCTAATCGCTCTTTCAGTGTTAATTTTTCTGGATCCACCTCTGCTCCGCTTCCTTTATCAGATGGAGTTCCACAAGGCTCAGTCCTAGGTCCTCTGCTATTCTCTATCTACACCAGGATACATTCTACTAAAATTAATAGTATTTTGATTTCAGATCATGCCCCTATATCAGTTTCAGTATTGGCTCACACTCATATTTATGGAAAAAGCTGGTGGAAATTCCCTTCTTATCTTTACCAATCTGAGGATTTTTGTAACTTTTTGATTACTAGGTGTTCTGAGTATGTAGATGATGATTTATCTCATTGGGACGATCCTATTTTTTTTTTGGGAAACTGATATAGCAGTGTTGAGAGGTCATATTATTTCTTATTTGGCCAAGAGACTACTGTGAAAAATACAACACTTTACATATGGCAATATCTAATGCTTTTAATATCTATATAAACAGTCCCTCGGAGGAGACTCTTTCTGTTTACAATTTAAAACGAAAACTCCTTGAAAGTTTTTTCATTTCTAAGGCTCAGCTGAGATTGGACTATTCTAAGAATAAGTTTTATAGACGGGGCAATAAGATGGGTAAACTTTTGGCATCTATGGTAAAATATAGTAAAATCAAAAGCAAAAAGAAATCAGATGCCTGAGGTTAAAAACTCTGACACAGGGATGAGATACACAACAACGGACGAGATTATATCAGTCTTTCATTGGTATTATGTACAACTATATTCAGTGACTCCGACTGATTTAGTTTTTCATTCTAAGTTGAAGGCGGCTGCCAATCTCCCAGAGCTTAGAACAGAACAAAGAGAAATTTTAAATGCGGATATTACCAAAGAGGAGATTAGCGATATCATTAAATCTTTAAATAATAAGAAATCCCTGGGTTCTGTTGGATACACTGTAGAATTATTTAAAAAGCTATGTTTACAGATTACCCCTTTTCTAAACATACAGTTTCGAAACAGTATTTACACATTGGGATTTTGGTTCGGCTTTCTCTCAATTTATTAGTTTTTTATATGATAAGCTGGTCATTGGTCAATGGTCACATAAGCGCGCCTATAACTATGACAAGGGGAACAAGTCAGGGGTGTCCATTATCTCCGTTATTATTTAACTTGGCTCTCAATCCCTTGCTACGGATTTTAGATGCTATGCCTAGTTTAAAGGGAATTTAGTCTTGTATATCTGAAATCAAGAATACTGCATTCGCAGATGATTTAATGCTTTATATATCAAACCCATTAAGTTAATCACATATAGAACACTATTATGGATTTTGGCTCTGTACCTGGCTTTAACATTAATCAAGACAAATCGTTTGGTATGATTATTAATCCATCGTTAGTTCCTCATTTTCTTAAAAAAATCAAGCTCTGTTGGGCTGATACAGCTATAACATATTTAGGGGTAAAACTTCCCACAAATTTTCAGAAGTTATATTCTGTCAATATGAAACCACTTATTAAGCGAGATTTTTGGATGAAATTTACAGTTGGTCGAAATTCCCTTTGTCATATTTGGGTCACATTAATTTGTTTAAGATGGTTGCTCTTCCCAAATTACACTCTTCCTATAGTTTTGACTTTTGCCGAAGATAAGCGTTAAAATAGGGAGTATCGGAAATTTATTTGGTAGAATAAACGTTCACAAAATAGCTTTAACAAGCTTCAAGAAAACGTATCCGATGGGGGTTGCTAACCTCCCGAATTTGAAATTATATAATCAGGCTAGTATTATCCGCATTATTCGAGACTGGCTCCATTCTACAAATCTATATACTGATACTCAGTTAGATAACTCCTTTATGGTTAACATTGATTTAATTTCATTTCTGCATTAACAGATAGCTGATTTATCTCAGGATATTCTAGATAATCCTCTATTGATGTCTACTTTGGCAACTTGGAATGCAGAAGGGAAAAAAAATTATTTAAATAGTTCTCAATCAGTATGTTTGACATTCTTGAGGAACCTGCAACCTTCATTAATCTTTTTCCTCATGGAGTAATTTGGGAATTTGCAATGTTCGATCTTTAATGAACTTATCAGAGCATAAAGTCCAGCTTGAAATGTCCAAAAAATATTTGTATCCAAAGTCTGGCTTGAAAGGTCCCAAAAGCATTTGTATCCAAAGTCCCTACTTGTAATGTCTTCTGTACTTCTTGGGCACAAAGCCCCCCTTGTTGATTGCAGTCTTCAGCCAGGAGGGCCCCCTTGTTGATTGAGTCTTCTTTGCTTCAGCCAGGAGGGCCCCATATTTGTATGATCCTAGCCGGAACATGCTTGAATAAAAAAAAAAAAATTGAAGAGAACAGCCACAGCTTCTACTAGGCAGAAGCTTCGATACGCAATGAACTTAGTACATTGTGCTGGGTCTATTTATAGTATTAGGGGTTTCCCACAACAGCATGGGAAAATCCCTTAATACTATAAATAGACCTAGTGCAATGAACTAAGTTCATTGTGTATAGGAGCTTCTACCTAATAGAAGCTGTTTGCGGCAGTCCTGCTCTTTTTTTTTTCCTTCAATCAAGACAAAAGAATCTTGGATGTTACAAATATGGGGCCCTCCTGGCTGAAGATAAGAAGACTTCAAGCAACAAGGGGGCCCCCCTGGCCAAGAAGATCACAAGACTGCAAGCAACAAGGGGCTATTTTTGCTCAAGAAAAAAAGAAGACATTACAAGCAGGGACTTTTGGATTCAAATACTTTTGGGACATTTCAAGCAAGGACTTTGGATCTACAAATTCTTTTTAGACTTTATCGAGCCGGACTTTGGATACAAATTTAATTGGGACTTTTTTGATAGCCATTTTGGGATTAAAAGCTGCTGGCAACAGATGAAAACATCTGTGGTGAGTATTTATTAATTTTAATAAAAAAATATATGGTATAAATAAGGGTGTTTACTGTCTTTATTGTGGGTTTATTATTTTATTAAATGTTAGTGGTTTTAACAAGGGTGTAGTGGTTCTTTAACATTAACATTTTATTTTGTGGAACTACAGATCCCAGTCAGCCCAGGGTGTCAGGGCATGTTGGCACTTGTGGTTCTCCAAGTAGTCTTTAAATACTTTTCTTATGGGTTCAACCTGCCTTCATCTAAATTTCTATTCATTCATACCACTGTCCATCCAATGACCTTTGCCTGTTACTGTAGCTTCACTGCCTATCATGGATGCCCTGAAACATTCAAAAGATGAAAGGTTTGAATTATGAGAAATCCAACAGATCCAAGATTTTGGGTTAGTTATATGTTAGACAATGTTAAACATGAGAGTTTTGGATCGATATCATATATCATATATATATATAATATATATTTATATATATCCCCCTGTTCTCATCTGCCATTTTAGAACAGTCCGCATGTAGGGAGGAAGGTGTCTTGCAGGCAGTGCTCATAAAATAGTGTGTAGAGAGTGACTAGAGCTTTAGACAGGGTGAAATAGGCAATTTTATATAGAAAACTATAGCTGTGATTATTTTTAATGCAGTTTATTTATGTAATGATCATTCAGCTAGAATAGTTTGCTGATTGATTGGGTGTCAGTCTGTCAGAGCAGTTTAGAGCACTGGCTACTGTGTATAGTATAGTATAATATAGATATAATTATATTTAGTGGACAAAAACAGGAAGCTATTGCTGTATGACTCTGAGCAGCACACCCCAAAAAACAACTAGATGTATTTATTTTAAAATCCAAAATTTTTTGAGTGAAAGAAGCAATTTTGTGAGGGTCAGTACTCCCTTGTTTCCTTCAGTGCCATTTTAAATCATACAGCATATAGGGAGGAGGTTAGCTGCGGTGCTCTGCTCACAAAATAGTGGGCAGAATGTTCCAGGGACATAGGAAAGCAATAGAATCCTGTCATTATTGTAAAGCAGTTCTGTAAAGAATAGTCAGCTACAATAGTTTTATGATCAATTGCTTTTTATTTCAATCTTAATAAACTTTACATAGACAAGTGGCTACTGGTTGTTAATGCATTGCATATATCTAATAGTCATAGACAGCTTATACAGACTGAAATAGATGTATCATCATCATCATCATCATCTATTTATATAGCGCCAACATATTCCGTAGCGCTTTACAATTGGGGACAAACATAATAAACTAATAAACAAACTGGGTAAAACAGACAAAGAGGTGAGAAGGCCCTGCTCGCAAACTTACAATCTATGGGACAATGGGAGATTGACACATGAGGTTAAGTATACATTTTGCATCTTGGCCCAGCCAGACTGCAAAGGTAAGGTGACTCATAAGCTAAATGATCCTGTCACACAACAATGTTGGTCAGGGGGTAGTTGTCTTGTGTGAAATTGTGTAACAGGCTAAAGGTAGTGAGGTTAAGAGGGTGGTTGAGGAATATTATAAGCTTGTCTGAATAGGTAGGTTTTCAGAGAATGCTTGAAATTTTGTAGACCAGAGGAGAGTCTTATTGTGCGAGGGAGAGAGTTCCATAGAGTGGGTGCAGCCCGAAAAAAATCCTGTAACCGGGAATGGGAGGATGTAATGAGGGTGGATGAGAGACGTAGATCTTTTGCAGAACGGAGTTGCCGAGTTGGGAGATATTTTGAGACAAGAGAGGAGATTTATGTTGGTGCAGCTTTGTTGATGGCCTTGTAGGTTAGTAAAAGTATTTTATATTGGATTCGGTAGAAGACAGGCAGCCAGTGTAGAGACATACAGAGTGATTCAACAGAGGAATAGCTATTTGCAAGGAAAATCAGTCTTGCCACAGCATGCAAAATAGATTTTAAGGGTTTGAGTCTGTTTTTGGGAAGACCAGTAAGGAGGGAATTGCAATAGTCAATGCAGGAGATGATTAGTGCATGAATTAAGGTTTTAGCAGTTTCTTGTGTGAGATATGTGCGGATTCTGGAAATGTTCTTTAGATGTATGTAGCATGATTTAGATATAGAGTCAATGTGGGGAACAAAGGATAGGCGTGAATCAAGGATTACACCTAGGCAGCGAACTTGTGGGGTGGAATTTATGGTCATGTTATCAACAGAGATAGAAATGTCAGGTATGCTCTTGTTGGCGGGTGGGAATATTATTAACTCTGTTTTAGAAAGATTAAGTTTGAGTTGACGAGAGGACATCCAAATGATATGGCAGAAAGACAGTCAGTTACACGGGACAACACAGATGTCGAGAGATCAGGAGAGGCTAGATAGATTTGGGTATCATCCGCATAGAGATGATACTGAAAGCCAAAGGAACTTATTAGATTTCCAAGAGAGGCGGTATAGATAGAGAACAGCAGAGGACCTAGCACCGAGCCTTGTGGTACTCCAACTGATAGGGGAAGCGGAGCAGAGGTGGCTCCAGAGAAATTAACAGTGAAAGAGCGATTAGAGAGGTAGGATGAGAACCAGGATAGAACAGTGTCTTGAAGACCTAGGGATTGCAGCGTTTGTATGAGAAGAGAGTGGTCAACGGTGTCAAATGCAGCCGAGAGATCCAGGAGAATTAGGAGAGAGTAATGACGTTCAGTCTTAGCAGTGATCAGATCATTAACAACCTTGGTCAGCGCAGTCTCTGTGGAGTGTTGAGAACGAAAGCCAGACTGAAGAGGATCCAACAGGTTGTTTGCAGAAAGAAAGCGTGTGAGGCGAGTATAGGCAAGCCTCTCTAGAAGCTTGGAGGGGCAAGGGAGCTGAGAGATGGGGCGGTAATTTGAGAGAGAGTTTGGGTCGGAGTTTTGTTTTTTTAGAATAGGAGTAATCACTGCATGCTTGTATAGTGATGGAAAGATGCCAGTAGAGAGTGAGAGATTACAGATTTGAGTTAGAGGTGAAATGAGCACAGAAGACAGGGATCTACCAATTTGCGAGGGAATAGGATCAAGAGGACAAGAGGTATATAGGAAGATAAGAAGAGCGTAGAAATTTCCTCTTCATTTGTGGGGTCAAATGAAGAGAGGGTGTCAGAGGGTAGTGGGAAGGAATTGAGCTGATGGCTTGTTGAGGAAGAGGATACCATTTCTAGTCTGATCTTGTCAATCTTGTCCTTGAAGTAGGAAGCAAGATCCTGAGCACTGATAGTAGATGGAGGGTTCGGGGTGGGAGGATTGAGAAGATGATTAAATGTAGATAAGAGATTGAAAGTATGTTTGTTTTGCAGTGTCCAGAGCATTTCGATAGGAGTGGTAGACAGAAGTATATGTGAAGAAGTCATTAGAGGTTCGAGATTTACGCCAGTGACGTTCCGCTTTACGGGAAAGTTTTTGAAGATTTCGTGTTGCTTTGGTGTGCCACGGTTGACATCGAAGTCGACGTGTAGTATGTAGTGTCGCTGGAGCCACTTGATCAAGGGCCGTTGCTAAGGTTAGGTGAAAATGAGGTACTGCCATCTCAGGGGATGAGAATGTAGAGATAGGGGAGAGAAGGTGTTGGAGAGAGGTGGAAAATTGTTGAAGATTAATAGAATTAAGATTTCTGCGAGTATGAGGAGGCTTGGTTGAGTTAGACAGTAGAGAGGTTAGAGCAGTGGGGGTGAGAGTGTAGCTGATAAGGTGATGATCCAAGAGGGGGAAGGGTATATTAATAAAATTAGAAACTGAGCATAGTCTAGAGAAAACAAGATCAAGGCAGTGGCCATCCTTATGAGTAGATGATTCAATCCACTGGGAGAGGTCAAGTGAGGATGTTAGAGAGAGTAGTTTGGATGCAGCTTTGGAAGGTGTGTTATCAATGGGGATGTTGAAGTCACCCATGATGATGGTGGGGATGTCTGAAGATAAGAAGTGAGGGAGCCATGCAGAGAAATCCTCAATAAATTGTTGGTGTGCTCCAGGGGGACGATAGATCACCGCAACACGTAGGGAGAATGGATTAAAAATGCGAATAGCATGTACTTCAAAAGATGTGAACATGAGTGATGGGACATTTGGTAGAACTGTGTATGTGCACTGTAGGGAGAGAAGTAGTCCAACCCCACCTCCTTGTCTGCCTTCAGGTCTGGAGGTGTGGGTGAGGTGGAGGCCACCATGTGAAAGTGCTGCAGGTGAGGCAGTGTCTGATTGCATGAGCCATGTTTCTGTTAATGCCAGAAGGTTGAGGTTTTTTGAGAGGAAGAGATCATGAATGGAGGTAAGTTTGTTACAAACAGAGCGTGCATTCCAAAGGGCACAATTAAAGGACTTTGGAAGAGAGGGGAGACAGGTGATGTGTTTGAGGTTTGCTATGGAACGGTAGTGCTCAGATGTATGTGTGTGTGAGGAGTGAGGGGGACCTGGATTAGGTGATATATCACCAGCTAATAGAAGCAGAGTGAGAGAAAGATAGGCAAGGGGATTGTAAGATGTGCGATTTTTTATTTTCTGGCGACAGGTGGAGGCTGTACTTGTTAGAGATAATAAATAGGACAACAGTTCATGGGTGTTAAATAGAGGTGAGTGGAGTAATGCAGGTGCAATATGAACAAGTTTGTGTGTTGGTGGAGGGGTGAAAGATGACACAATCCTAAAGATCATGCCATGAAATGAGACTAACAAAAGCAATTTGTGAAACATTGTGATAAAAGGGGTAAAAGCAAAAAGCAAGGGTATTTTAAGAACTACCTCTTTGCAGTCGTCCATATAAATAGACAAGTAATGCAGAAATAGGCGGTGGCAGATGCGGCTTATTGCTGGGAGTAAAATCCAGTCCAATGTTTGTCCAACTGTGTTGTCTAACTGTGCATTTTCGTCCACTTTGTGAGAAAATCCCACTTAGTGCAGAAATCACACACGTCTAACCCCAAGACGTTATACTATAACCCCAAGATATATGTCATTCTGAACTCACTAGTATATTCTTTGAGAAAAACAGTGCTTTTGCTACCAAGCAGCAGAATCCAAAAAACAACCAGACTTTTCCCTTTTAAACTTCAAAGCGTTTCTAGTGAAAGTAATCTTGTGTGGATCATTGGAAATTGCCATAACACATAGCTATTGTAAGACCATAAAAAGTCATTTGCTAGTGATAGATAAAACACTCTGCAGAGAGTAAATGACTAATATATAGAGAAACTCATAGGATATCGCAGGCATATCAAGATGGTATATTACTGTCTAATTGTAAAACCGCTCCTGCAGACACACGGAGGCACCCGGGAATGTCTGTCTGTAGCTCTCACCCCACGGGCATGGAGATCCGTGAGCACTCACGTAACTGGAGGAAGAGAGAGGCTGAGTGTGTGCCTGGACTCCAACAGCTAGAAATCTGCAATCAGATGCAAAGCGGTATTGGGGGTTTGAAAGGAAATGAGGAGTCCTTCGATATTATTATAGTTCTGTGGGGGGGGGATATCTATGTTGGACACAAGTGATACTCAGGCCTGAGTATCACTTGTGTCCAACATCTAATGTACTTTGTTCATTAGCGTCTACTATATTATGTAATTCATTCATTAGCACTAGCACTATGTTATGTACTTTATTCATTAGCGTCTGTACTATTGAATGTACTTCACTCATTAGCATCTGTACTATAGTATGTACTTCATTCATTAGCGTCTGTACTATAGTATGTACTTCATTCATTAGCACTAGTACTATATTATGTACTTCACTCATTAGCGTCTGTACTATATTATGTACTTCATTCATTAGCGTATGCACTATAGTATGTACTTCATTCATTAGCGTCTGTACTATAGTATGTACTTTATTCACTAGTGCTAGTACTATATTATGTACTTCATTCATTAGCACTAGCACTATATTATGTACTTTATTGATTAGCGTCTGTACTATAGTATGTACTTTACTCATTAGCACTAGTACTATATTATGTACTTCACTCATTAGCGTCTGTACTATAGTATGTACTTCACTCATTAGCACTAGTACTATATTATGTACTTTATTGATTAGCGTCTGTACTATAGTATGTACTTCATTCATTAGCACTAGTACTATATTATGTACTTTATTGATTAGCGTCTGTACTATAGTATGTAATTCATTCATTAGCACTAGTACTATATTATGTACTTCATTCATTAGCACTAGTACTATATTATGTACTTTATTCATTAGCGTCTGTACTATAGTATGTACTTTACTCATTAGCACTAGTACTATATTATGTACTTCACTCATTAGCGTCTGTACTATAGTATGTACTTCACTCATTAGCACTAGTACTATATTATGTACTTTATTGATTAGCGTCTGTACTATAGTATGTACTTCATTCATTAGCACTAGTACTATATTATGTACTTCATTCATTAGCACTAGTACTATAGTATGTACTTTATTCATTAGCGTCTGTACTATAGTATGTACTTCACTCATTAGCACTAGTACTATATTATGTACTTTATTGATTAGCGTCTGTACTATAGTATGTACTTCACTCATTAGCGTCTGTACTATAGTATGTACTTTACTCATTAGCACTAGTACTATATTATGTACTTCACTCATTAGCGTCTGTACTATAGTATGTACTTCACTCATTAGCACTAGTACTATATTATGTACTTTATTGATTAGCGTCTGTACTATAGTATGTACTTCATTCATTAGCACTAGTACTATATTATGTACTTCATTCATTAGCACTAGTACTATAGTATGTACTTTATTCATTAGCGTCTGTACTATAGTATGTACTTCACTCATTAGCACTAGTACTATATTATGTACTTTATTCATTAGCGTCTGTACTATAGTATGTACTTCACTCATTAGCGTCTGTACTATAGTATGTACTTCACTCATTAGCACTAGTACTATAGTATGTACTTCATTCACTAGCACTAGTACTATATCATGTACTTTATTCATTAGCACTAGTACTATATTATGTACTTTATGCATTAGCACTAGTACTATATTATGTACTTTATTCATTAGCACTAGTACTATATTATGTACTTTATTCATTAGCATTAGTACTATATTATGTACTTTATGCATTAGCACTAGTACTATATTATGTACTTTATTCATTAGCACTAGTACTATATTATGTACTTCATTCATTAGCACTAGTACTATAGTATGTACTTTATTCATTAGCGTCTGTACTATAGTATGTACTTCACTCATTAGCACTAGTACTATATTATGTACTTTATTGATTAGCGTCTGTACTATAGTATGTACTTTACTCATTAGCACTAGTACTATATTATGTACTTTATTCATTAGCGTCTGTACTATAGTATGTACTTCACTCATTAGCGTCTGTACTATAGTATGTACTTCACTCATTAGCACTAGTACTATAGTATGTACTTCATTCACTAGCACTAGTACTATATCATGTACTTTATTCATTAGCACTAGTACTATATTATGTACTTTATGCATTAGCACTAGTACTATATTATGTACTTTATTCATTAGCACTAGTACTATATTATGTACTTTATTCATTAGCATTAGTACTATATTATGTACTTTATGCATTAGCACTAGTACTATATTATGTACTTTATTCATTAGCACTAGTACTATATTATGTACTTTATTCATTAGCACTAGTACTATATTATGAACTATATTCATTAGTGTTGCAGCTATTTTATGTCAAGTTGCAGTTGTCTATTTGGATTTCCTATTTGTCATTTCCCTCTGGACTAATGCAGGAATGGCTTTTTTTCAAAAAAAATGGTGGGTGTGGGGTACACTTTTATTTCATTACCTTTAATATGGAAAATGTGACTTTTGCATTTGTTAATAACACTGTCCCAACACTAACATATAACTAACATTGTCTATCATATAACTAACATTGCCTAACATGTAACTATCATTGTCTAAAATGTAACTAAAAGTGTCTAACATATAACTAACATTGTCTAAATGTAACTAACATTAAGTAGCATAACTAACATTGTCTAACATATAGCTAACATGTAACTAACATTGTCTAACATATAGCTAACATGTAACTAACATTGTCTAAAATGTAACTAGCATTGTCTAACATATAGCTAACATTGTCTAACATATAGCTAACATGTAACTAACATTGTCTAACATATAGCTAACATGTAACTAACATTGTCTAAAATGTAACTAGCATTGTCTAACATATAGCTAACATTGTCTAACATATAGCTAACATGTAACTAACATTGTCTAACATGTAACTAACATTGTCTAACATATAGCTAACATTGTCTAACATATAGCTAACATGTAACTAACATTGTCTAAAATGTAACTAGCATTGTCTAACATATAACTAACATTGTCTAGCATTTAAGTAACATTGTCTAACATATAACTAACATTGTCTAGCATGTAAGTAACATTGTCTAACATATAACTAACATTGTCTAACATATAAATAACATTGTCAGAAACATCTTTGCGCTATAGTTGGTGCTAAGTATTAGCATTTGTGCACCGGATATAGAAATACTGCCGTGTTTTGCTTTGGACATATTCTGAGATAGGTGTGACTCAAAATAGGTTTAGCAAATAAGTTTCAACCCCCCTCACATACACACACACACTCAGCCTTATACCTATGTACAAAAGCCCAAGAATACATAATATGGTGGCACATTTCTGCCATATAAACCCGACATTATTGTAATTACATTTATTTACTATAGAACATCATATAGTATGACAGTTACTCCAGGATTCAGACACCTGTGAAACACAGGACTCTCACTAACTTCTGTCGTATCTTCTTGGTCCTTACCCCATAAATGATTGGGTTTAACATTGGTGGAACCAACAGATAAATGTTGGCAACGGTAATATGGATGTGTGGTCCAATGTTGTGACCGAAGCGGTGGGTGAGGAAAGTGAAGGTGGCCGTGCTATAAAACACCAAGATGACTGTGATATGAGATGTGCAGGTGCTGAGGGCTTTCTGACCAGCCTGCTTGGTGGGAAGACTGAAGACCGTGCGAAAGATTAGGGCATAGGAGGTTATCGTACATAGGAGATCAAATGCACCTATCATAGAGGCCACAGTTAAGCTGTAGGCCTTACTGATGGTGGAGTCCCCACAAGTTAGTTTAATAACAGCCATGAACTCACAGTACGTATGAGGGATGATGTTGTTGTCACAGAAAATTAATGTTTTAACGATAAATGGGTGAGGTAAGAAAAATACCATGGCCCGAAACACCACAGAAAGTCCAATTGCAAGAACAGTTTTGTTGCTTAAAATGGCAGAGTGCCTCAGTGGATTGCATATGGCCACATAGCGATCAAATGCCATAGCCAAGAAGAATCCTGACTCCATGGCGGTGAAAGAGTGAATGATGAACATTTGGGTCAGACAGGCTTCAAAACAGATCTCCCGGAAATTAAACCAGAAGATGCCCAACATTTTGGGAAGAGTGGAAGAGGACAAAACTAAATCAGTCATAGATAGCATGGAAACAAAGAAGTACATGGGCTCATGAAGGCTTTTCTCATATCTGATGATAAGTAGGATGACGATATTACCAAAGAAAGCAACGATGTACATACAACAGAAGGGGATGGAAATCCAACACTGGACTTCTTCTAGACCAGGTATTCCAAGTAAAATGAAGACAAATGGTTGGGTGTCATTCAGTAGTAGCATGGTCCTGACATAGTCCTAAAAATATGGAGCAATGTAAGTCAGTGGCTGCAAGGAAATATTTCCAAAATTCTAGTGATACTGAATTACGACAATAACCCTGTTCAAACTCTGTTATGCCATATTTACTATACGTCTCTTACAGACCGCTACAACCGACTCCAACCAGGAACAGCAATTAATAAACATAGACCATGCTAAGGAAAATCAGTTTGTGGATTGTGACCATGCTGGGGAACATTAGTGACCGGACACTGACCATGCAAAAGGAACATCTGCTAAGGTTTCTGATTTTGCTAATGATTATAAATTACAAGAAACTAGAAATACAGAGTGAATATCAGTTACAGGACACAGGCCATTCTAGGGAACAATGGTTGCAAAAGAAAAGTAATGCTGGGAAATATCAGCTATAGACCACCAACCATGCTGATAAATGTCAGTTATAGGACACTAATAATGCTGAGGAAAATCGGTTACAGGACACAAATAACATTGGGGAACATCAGTAACAGGACATTAATAATGCTGAGAGATATTAGTAAAAGGACACTAATAATGCTGGGGTACATCAGTAACAGGACACTAATAATGCTGAGAAACATTAATGAAAGGACACTAATAATGCTGGGGAACATCAGTAACAGGACACTAATAACACTGGGGAACCTCAGTAACAGGATACTAATAACATTTGAGAACATCAGTAACAGGGCATTAATAATGATAGGGAACATCAGTAACAGGACACTAATAATGCTAGGGAACATTAGTAAAAGGACATTAATAAAGTTGGAGAACATCAGTAACAGGACACTAATAACACTGAAGAACAGCAATAACAGGACACTAATAACGCTGGGGTACATCAGTAACAGAACACTAAAAATGCTGGAGAACAGCAGTAACAGGACACTGATAATGCTGGGGAATATCAGTCACAGGACCGTATTTTTGGAAGAGAAAGACAATGGGCCTGATTCATTAAGTAAAGTAAAGCAAAAAAATTAGTAACTTTTCACCTTGGCAGAACCGTGTTACTCTGCAAGGGGTGCAAATTAGTTTATTGTTTTCCACATAAGGAAAATACTTACTGGTTGTTTTTTCATGTAGGACACAAATACTTGATTTTTTTTAAAGTTGATCTACCCCAAATATAAATTTGTCCTCACGTTTTAAATTTACCCCCACCCCCTCGAATGCAACCTGGTTTTGCCAAGGTGCAAAGTTACTAATTTTTTGCTTTACTCTCCTTAATGAATCAGACCCAATATATTTATCCAAGGAAATAGCAGTTGTTATAAGTGAAAAGTAAACTGTATAAATCAAATATACACAGATCAAAAAATCAAGAGGGTAAAATCGCTTATAAGGCTGGTCTAACAGAGAGTGAATACACAGTAAATCAGGAATGCACAAAAATAATAAAATATTGCACAGGCAGTAACAATGGTGACACAAACTTTTTTTAGATACTTTAGTAGAAGGGAGGAATGGTTAGGCTATAATTGTAGACTGCCTCAATAGCTATTTTTGTTTACTGTTAAAAAAATTCAAAGGGATCATCTACAATAGAGGGAAAAAATATACCCCACTGTACTGTAGACATAAACACTACAGATTGCTTGAAGACATGGACCTACGTTATCTCCTCGGACGTAGTGACTGGACAACACAACGGAGACATTGTTCACGAGACAGGTAACAGTAGGGCACATGGAGTACAGTAGAGAGAGAACTCTAATCCTGGTCTGTTCTTCTGTCTTACCACTTTGAAACTAAGAACTTCTTGCATATTTGAACAGTTACTATATTACTGAACCTTACACACCTTAAGGGTACAACATACAGTGTACACAAAGCATAACCTTGGCATATAAATAGAGTCAGCATACTTACTTCATTTTCTTTATATAATTTTCAATAGATGTAACAGGGCATGGGACTATAAAACTAATAAACAAGACTTGCAGCTCTACATCATACTAGGACAACTGGTCACTTACCTGTCTGGTCAGCCGTTCACTGAAATTTAGTTGCAAATTGTTCTGTTCATTCGGCCAATGTCACTTGTGGTCAAGTTTTGCTGAAAAGTTATAAAGCTAGCTGCACCTATATCTGTATATATAGTCACATTTAATATTAAAATTAAGGCATATTACATTTCCATATTAATCTGTGGTCATCATCTATCACAGATGTTACATAGACTCTCACAATTTATAATAGATATGACAGTGGTTTCAGATGCCGCAGACAACCAGGGCAGAACCTCAGGGGTCAGTCCTGAGTCCTGTTTTATTTAAAGTATTTAATAGTGATATGATTTGTGCACTATATAGGTAGAATGATTATTTGCATATGATGCACATACTTGTAGCAGTGTTGATAAACCAGAAGGGATAAAACAAATTTTTAGTGATCTCAAGAAAAATAAATAGGAAGGGATGTAAGTGTAGAATCTTAAACTGAATACGTAAAAATGAAAAATAATGCAATGGGTCATAAAAATCCAAACACTTCAGAATACTGAAAGAACAGAGAGGACAACAGAGGAGGGAACTTTGGAGTTATAGTATCAGATGGAGGTCACAGAGCTGTGCAGTAACCAGTGGGAAGATCCAGTAGGGTAATATTTTGTATAAGAAGATGTATCTGTAGCAGGTAAAGGAATGATTTACCACCGCTGTATAGATCACTGATAACACCTCATCCCTATGTACTGTTCTGGGGTTCCTATATAAAAAAAACATTAATAAATTAGGGGGAAAATCAAAGAAGGGCGACTAACATGCTTCATGGGCTGCATTACAAAATCTCAGGAAGAACGGAACGTGTCCGGGTGAGAGGAGAGAAAGGACAGGAGTGATATGATAGAAAAGTATTAATAGAGATCAGGAGGGTGGTATTTACGTATAGGAGGATTTATAAAACAAGGAAACACTCTGATACAGCAGGGAGGAAGACTGTGAGGTAATATTAGGAAGAACTTCCTTACAGAAGGGGCGGTAGACCCATGACGTTGTGGTTGGGACTCAAACAGTAAAAGGTTCTATATGAAGCCTTCTTGGTAACTGGCAAATGCAAAAATGTTTCTGTTTTTTTGCTGAGTTAGGTCTGTAGTGGAAACCTTGTTGGTATAATACATGGACACAGTGAGAGCATCTGACATTGAATAATACAAAAAAAAACATTTTCTGCTCTTACTTTAATATAAAATGAAGTTGAGACGAGTAGTAACATTAGTATTCTGACTATATGATGTTTTATGTAGGACAGATAGGCAGACAGGACATCTCCGGTGTGAATGGAAGTTGTATACATTCAGTTCCTGCGCTCAGCTAGCCCAATACTTGAATCACTGACCCACATGAGGCCCTTGGAGTGGATCTTTCCACATTCAGCTCCCACAGAACCTGCCAAACTTACCAACGTTGGGCCGTTGTTGGTCCTGCAGCCTCTGTCCTGTGTGTGCTGGTCTAGAAGATTTATACAGGTGCAGGATGACATAAAGTTCATGAATAACCTCAAACATATTTAGTAGATAATAATACACACACTCCCATAGGAGAGCCTCCAGCACTCAATGTTCACATATAACATTTTACTGTACAATTGGCCCCAAGGTGTATTCCAGCAACTGATGCCCCTGTGTAAATATTGTGCCTCAGGTGATGTGAAATCAGGCTGGGAACAATCATAATGTAAAACAAGGAAATTGATTATAATTAGAGCATGCCGTCCTCTGACCATGAATCTAGAGCTGCTGGGGGAGAGGAACTAGGGAGGCATTCACTAGAGACTGAGACTGACCTTAGCTGAGATAGGAGTTTGGCTGGAGAGAAAATGTTGATGTAGAAGAGCCAGTATTATATCAAACGAAAGAAAAATTTGCTTTCTATCTTACCAACCTTTAAAGTAATAACAATTTTATTATTATCTTTTACTTATAAGGCCCCACAAAGGGTCCACATTTCCAGAGTACAGATAAGACATACATGAGAATAATAAGCATACATGAGTACAATTAAGAAGAAGAATAAATGCATGGATGCAATTCAGATAGCAATCATATGCCTCACAGACACAATTCAGCATAAGACAAGATAGGGACAAATGAGGATGACAAAGAGTGGACAGAGATGAGACTTAGGGTAGATGATACTGCTTGTGAGAGCTTACATTCTAGAGAGAAAGAGGACTGAGAGACAAAAGGAGCAAAAGGGACAATAGGCTAAGATGGGTCCACAATGGTGTGGAGGACTGCAAAAGGCTGATGGTACAGAGTCTTGGAAGGTCCAGATGAAGCAGGGGGCCTAGAAGGTACAGAGGCCAAGATGGTGTCAGGTAGAGGTAGTTCCGAGGGTTGGATGGTGGTGAGGTCTAGATGGTGGCAAGGACTAGATTGTGCAGGTGGCTGGATGGTGTCAGGTGAAAGCTAGTTCAGAGGGTTGGATAGTGGTGAGATCTAGATGGTGGTGAGGTCTAGATGGTGCAGACGGCTGGATGGTTTCAGGTTGAGGAAGTACAGATGACTAGATGGAGGCAAAGCCTAGATAGTGAGGGTCCCAGATGGAGATGTATATTCTCAGAAAAGGTTCTCAAATAATGAAGAAGGTCATTATTAAGAGAAAATAGGCTGAACTTACTCTTTCATTATTACTGTTTCTACCATTTATCAACCCACAAAACTAGGTGCAGATTGATTTTACAGAAGTGTTGACAACGACCAGGCAGTGGTCATGTACCATGTGTTTTGCAGAGCAGTCGGGATACTTGCGCACACAAAGAGAATCTCCGAAGGTATAGCACCTTTGAACATTCTACCTGGCCTCCGAACAAAAATACACAAATACACTAGATACCCTGGGCTGTTTCCCAGTATAATAAGGAAACAATGAGCGTGACCACAAGTGCAGAAAAAGTGCTGAGGCTCATCTGACCTTCTAAGATGTGGAGACTGGGGCAATAAACAGTACTGGGAAAGTGGTAGTAAGGATTTTGCCAGTGATAAGAGTATAATGAACAGAAGTCCAAAAATCTTTTTATGTTTTTTTTTTTTATCATCGTAATTCGAGGAAGAATTAACAGAAACATATCCTTACCACCCTCATATGTGGCCAACAAAACTATTATTGCTGGGAATCGCCTGCAGTCTTCTTTCCCAGCCAGCTGATCCCCAGTGGCCAATGTGGAGAAACTTGGAGACCCCAGTACATTGTTTTGGAACCACTAGGGTGGCAAGTAGCCACTGCAGGGATCCAAATCCTAATAAAATAACCATAGAGCAACTAGTGTCTGGGAGGTGGGAATACTGTTTTATACCCCATAGAAGAACAGCACTAACCATCCTGGTTTTACCTATAGCAGCGGGATCCATCGCTAGTGGTGTCTCTGTTATTGTGGAAACCAACCAAGGCTGTCTAGCACAGGGTCTGGTTTAGGATCTATAGGGGGGCACACTGCTGTTTTTTAATTATTATTTTATTACCCAGTGCACTGTATATGGGCGCTATTCTGTCTTATTAAAAGTAAAGGATGAGATCCAATCTAAACCACCTCTGACCTGGAAAGAATTCAAGTCCCTGCTATTGTGTCATGCGCATAAGAAGGAATTCCCCTTAAAGTAGACCGCGCCCCCTCCAAGGAGGACACCAGGAGTATTTGTATTACACATGTCCTGACAGTGAGGGAACATCAGGACTGTCTGTATTAGATGACTGCAGAGAGTGAGGTGACACTGAGACTATTTGTATTACATGTGTCCTGAGAGTGAGGGGATAATAGGACTCTCTGTATTACATGTGTCCTGAGAGTGAGGGGATAATAGGACTCTCTGTATTACATGTGTCCTGAGAGTGAGGGGATAATAGGACTCTCTGTATTACATGTGTCCTGAGAGTGAGGGGACATTGGAACTGTAAGTATTACATGTGTCCTGAGAGTGAAGGGACACTGGGACTGTCTGTATTACATGTGTCCTGAGAGTGAGGGGATAATAGGACTCTCTGTATTACATGTGTCCTGAGAGTGAGGGGACATTGGAACTGTAAGTATTACATGTGTCCTGAGAGTGAGGGGACACCAGGACAGTCTGTATTACATGTGTCCTGAGAGTGAAGGGACACTGGGACTGTCTGTATTACATGTGTCCTGAGAGTGAAGGGACACTGGGACTGTCTGTATTGCATGTATCCTAAGAGTAAGGGGACACCAGGACTGTCTGTATTACATGTGTCCTGAGAGTGAGGGGACACCGGGACTGTCTGTATTACATGTGTCCTGAGACTGAGGGGACATCGGAACTGTCTGTATTGCAAGTGTCCTGAGAGTGAGGGAACACAGGGACTGTCTGTATTACATGTGTCCTGAGAGTGAGGGGACACTGGGACTGTCTGTATTACTCATGTCCTGAGAGAGAGGATACACCGGGACTGTCTGTATTACATGTGTCCTAAGAATGAGAGGACACAGGGACTGTCTGTATTTCCTGCTCCTGAAAGTGAGGGGACACTGGGACTGTCTGTATTACTTTTGTCCTGAGAGAGAGGAGACACTGGGACTGTCTGTACTGCATGTGTCCAGGGATTGAGGGGACAGTGGAACAATTTGTATTTCCTCTTCCTGAGAGTGAGAGGACATAGGGACTGTCTGTATTCCCTGCTCTTGAAAGTGAGAGGACATAGGCATTGTCTTTGTTACATGTGTCCTGAGAGTGAGTGGACACCAGTACTGTCTATTTTCCATGTGTCTAGAGAGAGGGGGGACACTGGTATTGTCTGTATTACATGTGACCGGAGATTGAGAGGACATCAGGACTGACTGTATTTCATGTCTCCAGAGAGTGAGGTGACAGTGAGACTATCTGTATTACCTGTGTCCTGATAGTGAGGGGACACCAGGACTCACTGTATTTCATGTCTCCTGAGAGTGAGGGGACAGCGGGCCTGTCTGTATTTCATGCTCCTGAGAGTGAGAGCATGTAGGTTCTGTCTGTATTACACTTGTCCTGAGAGCAGGGGCGGGCTGGCCCGGGAGGGAAGGGGGGCATCGGTCCCCTGGGCCGCTCATTCTCACTGCTGTTAGGGCCGGCCTACCTACCAGTGGCAATTTTGGTTGATATTTATCGGCGGCCGCATCCCATGACACAGGATGCGGCCACGTCAGCATACAACAGGCTGCATCACATGACACGCGATACAGCTGCGTCATTGGATGCTGGATGCCTGGGCGCCCCCCGGGCTGAACTCTGCCAGCCCGCGCCTGCCTGAGAGTGAAGGGAGACTGGGACTGTCTGTATTACTCTGGTCCTGAGAGTGAGGAGACACCAGGACTGGCTGTATTACACTTGTCCTGAGATTGAGAGCACACTGGGATTGTCAGTATTACATGTGTCCTTAGAGTGAGGGAACTGTCTCTATTAAATGTGTCCTGAGAGGGAGGGAACATCAGAACTGTGTGTATTTCATGTCTCCTGAGAGTTAGGAGACAGTTTGTATTACATATGTCCTCAGAGTGAGGGGATATTAGGACTGTCCATAATACATGTGTCCTGAGAAGGAGGGGACACAGGGACTGCCTGTATTACATGAATCCTGAGAGTGAGGGGACTGTAAGTATTACATGTGTCCTGACAGTAAGGGAACATCAGGACTGTCTATATTGCATGTGTCCTGAGAGTAGAGATGCTCACTGACCCCTGTGTTTTGGTTTTGGTTTTGGATCTGGATTACTTTCGTGTTTTGGTTTTGGTTTTGGCAAAACCGCCCTTCCGTGTTTTGGTTTTGGTTTTGGTTTTGTTTGGTTTATTTTTGCAAATTGTCAAAAAAAAATATTTTTTTGGGCTAAAATAACATAATTTAGTGCTCCACCTGTTTCTTGGATAAGTGAGGTAATTCTACAGCAAATAAATGTCAACGAGCGCTGACCCCCCCGGGAAGTGTGCTTTTTTTCAGACACACATCAATCCAGGGTGCCAAACAATGCACTAAGAAGAGTCATTGGAATTCATAGTAAAATGCCAGTTCATCAGTGAGCTTCGAATCAGCCCCAATTCCCACAAACTTATAATCTAGTAAGGCACCTATTATGTAAAGTACTGATTACAAACACAACAAAATACGTGTGGGAGAATGTGGCCTCTAAGAGGCTGACTACTACTCACAAAGACATTGCATGGATGGCTTTCCAGGGATGTCTGCCTCTTAGGACATTGATGCACTCCCGGAACCTGCGCCAATATGTCCACTGCCCCATCTGCATCACCAGAAGGGAAACAGCACAGTGGTTTTTTTGGGACTGCCCCACTGCACAGGCACTGTTGGATTCCTTGGAACATGAACGTAAGGACAGTGTGCCCAGAACTTGCCTTTCATACCATTCAGTATTTTATGGATTATTTCCTGGGACCCACATCATTGGGGCAATCCAGGAGGCCTGGAGTCTAATGTAATGCTTTAAGGACGCTATTTGGCTTGCCAGGAATCGAATCATCTTGAAAATGGAAAAGATGACCATCCAGGACTGTCACAGGCTGATCTACAGCCTACTAAGAGACTATAACACCATTGACAGTCCTGAGTAAGAGGAAGATGATTCATAGTCTGTCTCTCTCTTCTCCTTCTCCCCCTATGTCCCCCTATCTTCCTCTCCATCTTTGACTATTGGCAATGGAGCCATCGTATTTGGGTGTATATTACACCCTACACTTATAGTTAAATAGAACAAGAAGCAGCCTGCAAAGACTATTTTATAAATAGAAATGCCCAAAGGAGATGTTCTGTTTGGGTCTAGATGATTCCCAGAGATCAAAATTGAAATAGAAGAAGAAGAAGCATGCAAAGACTATACAATAACATAGAAATGTCCAAAGCAGATGTTCTGTTTAGTTCTAGATGAGTCCCATAGATTAAAATTGAAAAAGAAGAAGAAGCAGCCTGCAAAGACTGTACAATAAAATAGAAATGTCCAAAGCAGATGTTCTGTTTGGGTGTATATTATTCCCAAACCTTATTAGTGCAAATAATGAAAAATACTGTTTAATCCCTGCTAGGCCCTCCTTAGTTCTACTGCTACACACACCAATCCAGGGTGGCAGGCAACAGTCTAAAAAGAGCTATTGAAATTCATAGTAAAAAAAAAGGCAGTTGGGTGTATGTCTGTATTTTACACCCTACACTTAGTTAAATAGAAAAAAAATCAGCCTCCAAAGATTGTACAACCAATAGAAATGCCCAAAGCAGATGTTCTGTTTGGGTCTAGATTACACCTTACACTTATACTCCACCATCCTTTGCATGTTAATAGTGGGATTGGATGGAGTTATGAGCAAGGTCACACATTTTTTGGTAAAATCTTTTAAACCAGCCCAAATGTCAAACTGTTGTGGTCTGCCACCTGTGTCATCTCTGCTTCTCTGTGCCAGAACTGCTGCCACTGGTGCCACACTGCTGCTACTGGTGCAGGACTTACACAAACAACCTCATCCTCATCATCATCCTCATTAGCGCCCTCATCAGCTACACAAATCTTCCCCTCATCCTCTTCTAATTCCAAAGTGTCATCCTCGCTTGGTGTATCACCGGCTACATTCGGGCTGCTCAGGCACACATCAGCAGAAATGCCGAAAGGGCCCTTCTTTATGGGTACACTATCAGAATGGTCACAATTACACATACCACTGATTCTGAGCATACATTTTCCTCTAGTGCCTTACTGTTTTCTTGCAGCTCGGCTTTCACGCGTAACAGTAGTTGTGCACCACTTTTGGACTCCGAATTACTTGTCTTGCTTGGTCAGGAGTGACCTTACAAGAAGAAGGCTCAGTAACATTTTTCGATCTGGCACTAATAGAGAAAGGCGAAAGCCTCATTCTTTCTGTGCCACTTCGGTGGTAGAATGGCAATGTGGCAATTTTTTTTTCTCGGCAGTTAACTTTTCATCAGTTACAGCTCTTTTTCTCTTCAACACGGTAAAAGGTTTTTTTTTGTGTGCTTTTTTCCCTGACTTAAAAAGACTATGTTCTTTTTCATAGGCTTTACCAGATGACGTACAGGGAAGACTACCATCAGGACTGGTGGCAGCAGCTGATTGCTGATCCTGCTCATATGTGGACTGCTGTGAATCCATTTTAATGAGACCCCAAGCACTTGTAATGCAATTCAGAAATATATAGTGCTGGTATATAATAATTTCAGCACCAGAAAATAGATTTTTTTTGGAACAGGGAAATATGTCACACTCCAAGCACTTGTAGTGCAAATTCAGAAATATATAGTGCTGATATATAATAATTTCAATACCAGAAAATAGTTTTTTTTGAAGAGGGGAATATGTCACACCCCAAGAACTTGTAGTGCAAATTCAGAAATATATAGTGCTGATATATAATAATTTCAATACCAGAAAATATTTTTTTTGGAACAGGGAAATATGTCACACTCCAAGCACTTGTAGTGCAAATTCAGAAATATATAGTGCTGATATATAATAATTTCAATACCAGAAAATAGTTTTTTTTGAAGAGGGGAATATGTCACACCCCAAGAACTTGTAGTGCAAATTCAGAAATATATAGTGCTGGTATATAATAATTTCAGCACCAGAAAATATTTTTTGGGGAACAGGGGAATATGTCACACCCCAAGCACTTGTAGTGCAAAGTCAGAAATATATACTGCTGGTATATAATAATTTCAACACCAGAAAATGGCTTTTTTTCAAAGAGGGGAATATCTGACACCCCAAACACTTGTCGTGCAAATTCAGAAATATATACTGCTGGTATATAATAATTTCAGCACCAGAAAATAGCTTTTTACTACAGGGGAATATGTGACACCCAGCACTTGTAGAGCAAATTCAGAAATAAATTGTGCTGGGATATTACAATTTCTGTAGGCAGAAAATAGTATCTTTCGGAGATAATATGACACCCCAAACAGTTTGTAATGTTTGGAAAAATGCCTCCTCTATACTCCTCTCTTCCTGCTCTAATAACTGCTGTAATAACTGTTCTCTCCCTGTGTTAGGAACCCCTCCAGCCAGCACAACACAACCCGGAATCTACTCTGCCAGTCAGGTGTTCACTGGAGCCCCTGATGGTGGGGACAGACTGGGCCGCAGACTGACAGAGGGTCGTGAAGTGCGTACCAGCTGGGGAGAACCCAGGCAAGAGGAGTCAGGTCCACGCAGAGGTCAAGGGCCGGCAGCAGACAACAGTATCGATGAACAAGCTGAGGTCAGGGGTCACAGGCAAATAGCAGAACGGGTAAACAGGCCAAAGATCAGGGTCACAGGAAACATGAGCAAGGTCCAAATCAAAGCCAAGGGTCATACACGGGGAGTCAAATAGAGATATCAGGATACAGGACAGGAACTAGCAGGTTAGCAGACTGGAACACAGGAGCTATAACCGGCAATGAGGCAGCAGACCTCATTGCCTTAAATACCAGTGGCCACCAATCAGAGCCTAGCTCTGAATTAGACACAGCCCCCAGCATAATTAATAGGCTGCATTAATTAGCCCACAGGCTAGAACATATGGTGAGCGCTGCGCCCGGCTTCCTCTCATTGCCGGGACGCAGCGCTGAAGCGTCTTCTCGTTGCCCCGGCAACGGCCGGGTCAGGGCCGGAAGTGACGTCCCGGTCACCATAGCGACGGCCGGGACGCAGGTGAGTGAGTCGCGGCGGCTGGGTACCGCCGCGGCTCGTAACAGTACCCCCCCTTGAGGAGGGGTCGAGGGACCCCGACATCCAGGTTTTCTTGGGAACCTCCGGAAGAATTCCTTCAATTGTTTAGGGGCATGGAGTTGTCTTCGCGGAACCCAAGATCGCTCTTCTAACCCGCGGTTCCTCCACTGCACCAGGAAGTGCACCTGTCCTTGCACTTTTTTGGAATCTAAAATCTTTTGAACCACATATCTTAGTGGCTTACTCGAACTTCCCCCAGGCACAGTTGAGGATTGGCTAGGATACAATACCGGCTTCAACAATGAACAATGAAATGTGTTCGGAATTTTTAGTGAACTAGAAATCTTCAATCTAAAAGCTACCGGATTGATCTGTTTGGTAATCATGAACGGCCCAATAAATTTAGGCCCTAGTTTTTTACAAGGCTGTCTGAGCCTAAGATTTCTAGTTGATAGCCATACTTTCTGGCCCACTTTGAATGGGCAGGTGGTACGGTGGCGATCCGAAAAATTTTTGGCCGACAATGAGGATTTTTTCAAGGAGGACTGAACTTTCCCCCAAATTACTTTCAGATCAGCAGCTGTGGAATGAATCTCCGGAATACCAGCAGATTTGAGAGAGTACAGAGAATTAGACCTGGGATGGAAACCGAAGTTACAGTAGAACGGGGAAGTTTGAGTAGATGAGTGAGATGAGTTATTGTAGGCAAACTCTGCCCAAGGCAGCAAAGATGACCAGTTGTCATGGAATTCTGAGGAATAACATCGGAGGAACTGTTCAAGTGCTTGGTTAACCCTTTCAGTTTGCCCGTTAGACTGAGGGTGGTATGCAGATGACAGACTGATCCGGATTCCGAGGAGGGTGCAGGAGGATTTCCAGAATTGTGCTATGAATTGTGAACCACGATCAGAAACAATATCGGAAGGAAGTCCATGGAGCCGGAAAACATGTTGTATGAAGAGAATGGCCAGATCTCGAGCTGTAGGAAGCCTGGTTAATGGGATGAAATGTGCCATTTTACTGAAACGGTCCACCACAACCCAAATAGTATTATGTCCTGCAGAAGGTGGCAAATCAACAATAAAATCCATGGACAAATGTGTCCAAGGTTTTGCAGGAATGGGCAATGGAAGCAATTGACCCACCGGGCGAGTCCTGGGGACTTTGTTCCTGGCACAAATTTCACACGAGAGGACATGACTCTTCACGTCAGCGGACAAGGATGGCCACCAGACCGTACGGGAAAGGATCTCCAGCGTCTTATAAACTCCAGGGTGTCCAGCAGACCTACTATTATGCGCCTCTGCAAGAACCGCCTTCCTTAGATGGACTGGAACAAAAAGACGTTGTTCCGGAGTAGTATCAGGGGCTAATTTCTGGAATCTCTGAAGTGTGATACTCAGATCTTGGGTTAATCCAACATGGATTATGGAAGGAGGAATAATAGGCTCTGGGTTCGAAACTGGAACGTGGTGTGCCAAGAAACTTCTGGACAGAGCATCTGCCCGGACATTTTTGGAACCCGGTCGATAGGTGATCAGGAAATTGAACCGGGTAAAGAACAACGACCAACGGGCCTGTCTGGGATTTAGACGTTTGGCCGATTGTATATATTGCAAGTTCTTGTGGTCGGTAATGACAGAGATCTGATGTGGAGCACCCTCCAGCCAATGTCGCCACTCCTCGAAGGCCCATTTGATTGCCAACAGTTCCCTATTCCCGACATCATAGTTGGCTTCTGCTGAAGAGAACTGGCGGGAGAAATAGGCACACGGGTGTAGACGATTAGTATGAGGGTCCTTCTGTGATAGTATAGCCCCAGCACCGACGTTAGAGGCGTCGACCTCAAGAACAAATGATTTAGCTGGATCCGGGTGTCTAAGGACCTGAGCGGAGACAAAGGCTTTTTTCAGGCTTTCGAATGAGGCTACTGCTTGAGGCGACCAATTAGTTGGATCCATTCCTTTACGGGTTAGGGCGACAATGGGAGCCACGATGTCCGCAAAACCTGGAATGAACCTTCTATAATAATTGGAGAAGCCCAGAAACCTCTGCACCACCTTAAGGTTGTTTGGTTGCACCCAATCTAGAATAGCCTGAACCTTAGTTGGATCCATGGAGAATCCCTCAGAAGAGATTATGTAACCTAAAAAGGATACTTTCTGCACCTCGAACTCACACTTTTCTAGTTTGGCGTAAAGGTGGTTCTCTCGCAGTCTTCGTAGAACTTGTTTAACGTGATTCTGATGTACAGACAGAGATCTGGAATAGATGAGGATATCATCTAAATAGACGACCACGAAACTACCAAGAAAGTCCCGAAGAACCTCATTGATTAAGTCCTGGAATACTGCAGGTGCATTGCTAAGACCGAACGGCATAACCAAGTATTCATAATGGCCAGAGTGCGTATTGAATGCCGTCTTCCACTCGTCTCCCTCCTTGATACGGATGAGGTTATACGCTCCACGAAGATCGATTTTTGAGAAGACAGTAGCACCTCTCAGCTGATCAAATAATACGGAGATGAGCGGAAGGGGATAGGTATTCTTGATTGTGATAAGATTCAATCCCCGGTAATCAATACAGGGTCTTAGTCCTCCGTCCTTTTTGGATACAAAGAAGCATCCTGCTCCTACGGGAGATTTAGATGGGCCGATGAAGCCCTTCTCCAGATTTTCTTCAATGTATTCCTGCATGGACTTGGTCTCCGGACCAGAGAGAGAGTACAGGCGACCCTTAGGCAACTTGGAACCAGGAATAAGCTCGATGGCACAGTCAAAGTCACGGTGAGGTGGTAAGGTGTCAGCAGCTTTCTTGGAGAACACATCCCAGAACTCATGATATTGTGAGGGAAGCTGCTCCGGAATAGACTGAATCACCCGCAGGGGCAGTGACAAGCAGGACTGTGTACAGTAAGAGCTCCACTGGACAATTTCTCCTTTTACCCAGTCCATGACAGGGTTATGATGGGAAAGCCATGGGTGGCCCAAAATCAAGGGAACTGATGAACAATCGATAAGAAGGAAGGTTATTGACTCTGAATGGAGAGCTCCGATTTTTAATTGTAGTGGCGAGGTCTCCCAGGAAATCTTGCCACCAGGCAACGGACCTCCATCTAATCCACAGACAGTAATAGCGGACTTGAGTTTTACCATCGGAATTTTAGCAGCGCGGGCGAACCCGATGTCCAGGAAGTTGCCTGCAGCTCCACTATCAACGAAGGCGGACAGGTCCATTGAACGAGCACTAAACATGAGCTGTGCAGGGATCAATACGGCGTTTTTCGGGGAGACAATCTGCAGACCTAGGTGAACTTTCCCCTCGTTCCCTAGGCATGCTCTTTTCCCGGCTTATTCGGGCAGGAACGGGAGAAGTGGCCTTTTGTGCCGCAATAGAGACATAGGCCCTGTGATCTTCTCTTGTCTCTTTCCTCAGGGGAGAGATGATACGCCCCCAATTGCATGGGTTCCTCACCATCCGTGGGAACAGGAATGAAGCCGGATAGAGGTGATGATGTCTCCTTTTCGATTTTCCGCTCTTTAAATCTCCTGTCGATTTTAATGGAGAGGTGCATCAGATCCTCCAGAGAGGTAGGAGATGGGTACTGCACCAAAGAGTCTTTGACCTGTTCCGACAGGCCAAGACGGAACTGACTCCGCAAGGCAGGATCATTCCATCCACTATCAGGTGACCATCTACGGAATTCAGCGCAGTATTCCTCTGCCGAGCGCCGGCCTTGTTTCAAGGCCCGTAGATGAGTTTTAGCGGAGGCAGTACGGTCCGGGTCGTCATATAGTAGACCTAACGCCTCGAAGAAAGCGTCTACTGACTGCATGGCAGGACTGGTCTGCGGCAAGGAAAACGCCCAGGACTGGGGGTCACCCTGTAGAAGGGAAATGATAATCCCGACTCTTTGATGCTCTGACCCGGAGGAGCGGGGTCTCAATCGGAAATAGAGCTTGCAGCTCTCCCTGAAATTCCGAAACAGGGACCTATTTCCAGAGAAGCGATCCGGCAAGTTCATCTTAGGTTCACAGACGGAACTTGGAGTGGGTTGTGACACTTTTGCGGCTTCTTCTTGAACAGACAGACGCTCAGCCAATCCCTGGATCATCTGATATAAGGACTCAACATGGGCTGCTAGAGCTTGTGCCGGAGACGGTGAGGATCCACTTGCATCCATTCCAACCTCGTCTCCGTGAGTGGGCCGGTTATAATGTTAGGAACCCCTCCAGCCAGCACAACACAACCCGGAATCTACTCTGCCAGTCAGGTGTTCACTGGAGCCCCTGATGGTGGGGACAGACTGGGCCGCAGACTGACAGAGGGTCGTGAAGTGCGTACCAGCTGGGGAGAACCCAGGCAAGAGGAGTCAGGTCCACGCAGAGGTCAAGGGCCGGCAGCAGACAACAGTATCGATGAACAAGCTGAGGTCAGGGGTCACAGGCAAATAGCAGAACGGGTAAACAGGCCAAAGATCAGGGTCACAGGAAACACGAGCAAGGTCCAAATCAAAGCCAAGGGTCATACACGGGGAGTCAAATAGAGATATCAGGATACAGGACAGGAACTAGCAGGTTAGCAGACTGGAACACAGGAGCTATAACCGGCAATGAGGCAGCAGACCTCATTGCCTTAAATACCAGTGGCCACCAATCAGAGCCTAGCTCTGAATTAGACACAGCCCCCAGCATAATTAATAGGCTGCATTAATTAGCCCACAGGCTAGAACATATGGTGAGCGCTGCGCCCGGCTTCCTCTCATTGCCGGGACACAGCGCTGAAGCGTCTTCTCGTTGCCCCGGCAACGGCCGGGTCAGGGCCGGAAGTGACGTCCCGGTCGCCATAGCGACGGCCGGGACGCAGGTGAGTAAGTCGCGGCGGCTGGGTACCGCCGCGGCTCGTAACACCCTGCTCTAATCCCGCGACCTAACCTTTCTCTCTCCCTCTGTCAAATGGCGCTGGATTGCTGTGGAGGCGGATATTATTGCATTTGAAACATCGCCAGAACCGAGCTCTGAGATCCAACGACGTCACAATGACGTATTGCCACGTTTTGAATTCCGAATCGGCGGGAGAGTACCGAGCCAGCTCGGCTCGGTACTCGGATACCTGAAGTTCGGGCGGGTTCGGATCTCGGGGAACCGAGTCCGCCCATCTCTACCTGAGAGTGAGGGGACTTTCTCTATTACATGTGTCCTGAAAGTGAGGGGACATCGGAACTGTGTGTATTTCATGTGTCCTGAGAGTGAGGGGACTGTCTGTTTTACATGTGTCCTGAGAATGAGGGGAGTGTAAGTATTTCATGTGTCCCGAGATTGAGGGGACATCAGAACTGTGTGTATTTCATGTGTCCTAGGAGTGAGGTTACACAGGAACTGTCTGTATTACACATGTCATGAGAGTGAGAGGACACCAGGACTGTCTGTATTACATGTGTCTTGATAGTGAGGAGACCACGGGACTCTCTGCATTACATGTGTCCTGGGAGTGAGGGGACAACTGGACTGTCTGTATTTCATGTGTCCTGAGAGTGAAGGCCCATCAGGACTGTCTGTGTTACATGTATTTTTAGAATGAGTGGACATCGGGACTGTCTGTTTTGCATGTGGCAATTTTCTGTGTATTAAGCTTTTTGTTACACTATTCAGCGTACACTTGGAAATGTGATTTTTACTAAAGTGTGATATGGAGGCACAAATCAAGGCCCGTTATAGAGCAAGACCCAAGCACCACCAGTTGTTGCGTAAATCCAAGTCCTTTTGGGAATATAACACACCCAGAAATGTGCCCTATGAACCACTTCCTCTCATTTCAATAACCTCGCTCAGCATAGTATTGGTTCTGCACTATGGAGAATCCTGAATTCTTGTCAAATGGATGTGGGCTATAGGATTGTCCATATATATTAAGGGATGTACCTGGGTGGAACAGAGTTAGAGCCTGAATGGATCAGGGGCATGACCAAATGTGTCGTAAAACTTGTTTTCTGTAATGTCCACCCAGGTATACCCCTAAATGTATATTAACATGACCCCCCAATCATATAGGCCACACATTCTGGAATGTTTGAGGTTATACACTCTCCATTGTGGAGGTGAAGCAAACCGGTTCCCCTCTGGAGTTTCACTGTATATTATGATGCTCACATCTTCAGTAAGTTGAGTAGAACCCTGTTTGACCTAGCAAGGTCTCATTTGGTGCTTCAGGTTATGTAGACTATTAGTGCATTACTGAAAGCTGCCCATTTGTGACCACTGCAGGACACAGGGGGTTATTACCGAAGAGGAGATTCAAACAATCCAAAAACCTGGTCAAAAGATAACATTTTCTACTGATGAGAGAAATTAAGCTCCAATAACATATGTTGTACAGGACAAAAAAACTTGATCATTTTGGTGAATATATTGGTATGAAGATACAGCTTGAGCTGGAAGGAGTCTTGTACCTGCAGTGTGCTCAACCCTAACACATTACCAGAAATACCACTTGATTAAAGTCACAAAATGTAGTTTGATTGGGAAATATTATCTTTCTTCAACCTGTTACGGCTAGCAGCTATTGTTATAAGCTTGCAGAGCTAGTAATAGAGGT